>NC_080423.1:41904144-42208478 GCF_029873635.1 Malania oleifera | reverse complement strand
TCTTTAAAATACTAAATCTATTTTTTTTTTTTCCTTTCCTTGATTTTTCTAAATATTTCTTGGCTTTTAACAAAATTTCCTATTTTTCCTCATTATTTTCTAAATTCTATTTTTCTTATTTCCAGTGAGTTTGCTTCCCCAATTTTCTCTAATTTCTAATCAAAATTTTAACATTTTTATGATTTTTTTTTTTAAATTTTAAGGATATTTATGATTTTGAGGCATTCTTATTAAATAAATAAATAAATAAAAGAGGAAGACTTGATCAAACCAATTTGATGACCTAGTTCGAACTGGGTCATCCAACTCATGAATGAAGCAGTGAAAAGGGGTTTTGTGTTTGGTCAACCTGTTGGGCGGACCAAGGTCTTCTCAACTCCAAAAGTTAGCTCATGGGATGATACTTTCCCTCACACTTAATAATTGACCATCAGCCTCTTCCACAATCGATGTGGGATAACCCCAACAATCTCCTCCTCACATATTGGGTTACGAATCGGCGGCACCACATAACCGGCATCTCGGGGTGAATGTTGAACCTTGACTTTGATACCAATGTTGGGTGGTTTTGGATCTTCTCAACCCCAAAAGTTAGCTCATGAGATGAGATTTTCCCTCACATTTAATAACTGACCACCAGCCCCTTCCACAACCGACGTAGGATAACCCCAACACAACCTGACTACTTGTTTGGTGAAGCTAGGTCAAACCTACCCCTATTTAATTTATTAAAGAAGGACATTTTCCAATTGGGGAGGGAATAGGGATTCTCCTCCATATCTACTTCCTTACTACACTTCATCCTTCTATTACTAGATTATGAATTTTATGTAGAGGAACTATTCCTTACAAGCTTTTTTTAAGGTAGGGAGGTGGTTGTACTACCTAACCAACCATGGCTCAAGTTAAACTAACTTGTTCTAGTAGGTCTTTTTCCCTAACCACACAATAATGTCGTCGAGGATGGTGATATTGTCTGTGGTCACCATGCTGGTGAATCTCTCTCTCTCTCTCTCTCTCTCTCTCTCTCTCTCTCTCAGCTTTGTTTTGTTGGCCTCACTTTATTTACAAGCATCCCCCTATCATTTAATCCCTCCAATCAGCATGCAAATGATCTCTAAGTTCTCTCACTACACTTTTTGACCCTTCTCTATTGTATGTGTGTGTGTGTGTGTGTTTTGTTTCTTAGGAATACAAAAGCATTCATTGCCTTCCCTTCTAAGGCCTATCCATTCTAATGTATTCTCTTCCATTCTTTTGCTAAAATCAACTTTTGAACCTCTTTTTTCTTCCTTTTTATTTTAGCTCAAAATATTAATTTATATATGTATGTAGAAATTAGGAAATCTCTTGAGTAGCCATGATAATTCCTACGAGTTCTTCAAATAAAAAGTCAAATCTGCAAATGAGAAGAAAAACAACAACAAAATCAACATTTCAATACCTCAACAAGCGATAGCTTATCCTAATATCAAAAGATATATGGAAATTTTGTTAGTTCCATGTAATCAAAAGGATAAGATGTGATTGAACTTGTTACCTATATCACATCTGATGTTTAACGAATACAAAGAAAGGAATTGCAATCTATCCCAAGAAACTAGATGCATCCAATTTTGCATATTCAGTCTATTCTTTTGCATTGGATCAAAATTGAGCCATTCCACATAAAAAAGGAAACTAAATCACATAATAATGATTGAAACCAATAATAGCATAATAATATGTATATGACCTAATGAAAACACCAAGATCTAAATACAACAAATCAAGATGTCGAGATGGTTAGATATATTTAAAAAAAAAAAATGCATGCTGCGATAAATTTTATTATTATGTAACTTGTACTCATTGTGCATAAAAGAATCCAGTTTTAAGTTGTTAGAAATATTTATATTCAACATAATGAATAAAAATTATTATTGTAAATAAAAATGAAATTATAAATAAATTAAAAATCATAATACAAAGTAGTAGCATTTGTTGGCTAAAGCATAGTGACTTGTTGGCCTAAAACCAAATTTGCAGTCACTTCAATGCAATTGGTAGTCAACATTTGGTCTTTAGGATTCAATAAGGTATAGCTTTTGGTAAGTTGAACCCAATCTCAACTAAAACAAAGAAATTAAACAAGGAATTCATTGATATCTATATATCTTTCATTTCACCTCTACATATCTGTTTACTAATAGTTCTATCTCTTTCACAATTAACAAAACACCTTTATATAGGTTTTGTAAAAGTAGTTATTATTACATTAAATTTTGAATAATGAATGTAGACAACCATATCAATAATAAAAAAAATCATAATAAATAATATGTCTAGGTTTAATAAATGAACAAGACAGTAAAATAATAAAATTTATTATAATCATGTAATCAAACTTTAATTATTTTAAAAGCTCCCCAAATTTTTGAATCATTGTGGTGCTAGGATTAATTAATAAAATAGAACATATAATCTTAGCTAGGACTTTGCAATACAGAACAGGGCCAAAATTAATAGAAACAGGAGCAGCAATATTTATCCATTATCTTCTAGAAAGGGAAACACCAAAATACGAAAATGTTGACTTTTTGAGTCATATCCAGTTTAGATAATGACAAATACAAAGTATCTTACCTGTGCATTGAGTATGTGAGTAGGATTATCACTTTGCATGCACGAATGGTAAGGATAAAATAGAAGCCATGAGGGGCTAAAATTCAACATCATCTGGCGTATGACATGGCAATACGAAGTGTAAAAGGAATGGAGACAAAATCTGTCAATTGTAATTGCATTGTATTTTCTTTGGGTCTGTAATAATCATATGGTCTGTAATAATTGCATCTCATGCATGGTAAGGATTGAATGCTCAAATACATAAGATCATAGATTGACCATTAGGTTTCACGACCCTTTCATTAAAATGCCATAACTTGTTCACATAGGGTTGGATAAGTACAAAGGCAAAGTAGGGCCAAAATTAATATCACAAAGGTCGACGGACGTTGCGTTTTTTAGGCTTAGTTAAAAAGCCTCAATCGACTGACCCTTCATGATGTTTTACAACTCAGTCGACCAACCTGACTAGACAGTTAATGTTTGACTTCGCTCGGCCGTTCGAACTATTTTGAACTAAACTTTCACGGTTGACTGACCTTTAAAATGACTTTTTATAGTTACCACGGCCGACCGAACTTTCAGTTAAAAAACACCTCGGTCAATCGAACTTGACCACTAGGCAAATCGGCCAGCCGCTTAGCCGACTGAACTCACGAAGGGTTGGAAAATCACTTTGGCTCGGCCGACTGGTAATTCCTACGGCAAATTGAACCCTCTTTTTTAATTCAAAGTTTTGTGAGTGTTCAAGCAACCGGCTCTATCCTCAGTATTGACATGATAGGTCACACCCAGTTTTGATAATGACAAATACTTTTGATACTAATGTTTGTTCTGAGGCTTGCAGGTAGGTTCACCTTACGCTTGTATTCGAATTGAAAGACACATCATGATGGTGTACGGTGATCAAATAGAAGAATGAAGAAATTTGTGTTGTATTTTGTAATTATTATTCATTTTCTTCATTTTGGGATGTAATTTTATTCTTGTAATAATTTGCATCGTGCATGATAGGTAGGTATGCTCAAAACGACCTTAGTTGGACTTTAGGTACCTACACATAGTGCACTAAGTCCCCAACATCACTTAAATATATAAGGGGAATTAACTAAAGCAAAATTGGACTTAATTAAAAATATTGTGAGAGGTTGGGTGACCGAACCTGTGGTGTTCAAAACGCCTCGGATGACTGAACCATGGACAAGTCAACTTGTTGACTTTTGTTCAGTAGACCGAACGATATTGTTCACATCTTCCTTGGTCAACCAAACCACTATCAGAGTATTTTTCACCAACCCAGGAGCCCGAACCTTTACATTCAAAATGGCCTTGAGTGACCGAACATGTGAGTTCGGTCAATCGAACTTTAGACCGGGCACCTAAACTGCGGTCTTTTTAAGGAATTGCTCGGTTCAGCAAACCGAACTACTTTTTAGGTGACCGAACCTCAAAAATACCTTTTTGTGTTGTGTTTGTTGGGGCACCCGAACCTTGGACCAGGCACCCGAAAGCTCTCGGGTTGAATTAATATTTACCGTAGTTAAAATGGTTAAATGGGGTTATTTTCTTTAAACATGTTTAAAACTTTTCTAATAATTCCCATTAGGTCCCAAAAAGTTATAAATATGCCCTTGCCTATGTATACTTGTTCATTGGCAAAAATTAGCTAGGATTAGTAAGATCATTAAGGCCAAAATTCTCTCAAATTCAAAAATCATATTTTAGCCCATACTACTCCCATACACTCATACACTTCATTTTCCTTGATCATTCAAGTGTTGTGAGTATATTTAGTGTGCTTGTGCTTCATTCTAATTTGCTCATACTCTCATTTGTTGTATTGATTGATTGATTTTTATTGAGAGTAAAGTATTAAGTTCTCCCACTGATTTTATTTGATAAATTTTGTGTGGGAATACTTAGAGGCTTGTGGTTCTTGCATTGTCATTGTAAGTTACCTTAACCTATATTTTTGTGTGCAAAAATTGTTTTACAAGCTTGTATTCAAACATCCCTTGTGATTAGTATATTTAGAACATCTTGTTAAGGTTATTTGAATCATCTTGGTAGCATTTTTTGAAACCATTATCTGATATTGTGATATTCAAATATTGTGTTTCAAATCTTGCTTTGATATACACTCCAGACCTTGATTGATTATTCTTACTTGATTGAGTGTTTAGCACACATATTTAAGCATTGAACATATTTACATATCATTCATGTTTGCATTATTGCTTGAGCTATACTGGTGTACATATCTGCTTTTGAAGAAGCATATTTCCTTGTACGCAAAATTTTATACACATTTGTTGTATTCTAGAAGTGGGCCAGAAGAGGGATACTAACCCTGTGGAATAGTCCCGGATTGTCTTAAACCAGTTAGAACAGCTAGATGCACCATCTTGGCACGGTGTAGGTTGAGGTCAGCCTTGTTAATTGACCTGGTTGTAAACGATGCCGCTCCACCCATTAAGTGAGCTTATAGTGTAATCCATGTGCGGGTGTGCCAATGCGAGGACGTAGGCAGTATTAGCCGAACCCCAATAACATATCTGGTGTCAGTTTTATTTTCCACAATTGATTTTATGCACCTGTATGTTTATGTTTATTGTCTGAATATATGATTGGGCTTGCAATTACATAGAAAAAACCTAGGCTTGTGTAATACTGATTGTTGGATTAGTTGAACCTAGGGGATAAGTTTTTTAAATACCAATTCACCCCCCTTTTGGGATTGCACCAAAGCTAACAATTGGTATCAGAGTCTTGTCACTTAGACTTAAACGTTATTTAGTAAAAGATCATGATGACTCATGTTAGTGCTTTCCCTTCATATGAGGGAAGATTAGTCAGACACCCACAAGTATTTTGTGGTAAAAACTATGTTGTATGGAAATTTAGAATGACTATATATTTGAAAGCTTTAAATTTGAGATTTTGGAAAGCCATTGATTAGGGTGATAATGTGCCTGTTAAATCCATTGATTGTGATGATGTTCCTAAATCTGAATGTGAATTGAATGATACTGATAGGAACTTAGTGCAAGTAAATTTTGATGTTATGAATACCTTACTACTTCCTTTAGATTCTAATGTTCTATATGAGGTTATAGCATGTAGCAGTGCTAAGGAGATATGGGATGAACTTGAGAAGAGATATGGAGATCCATGCAAAATAAAGTGATCACTACTTGTGACTCAAGCCCTTCAGATCTTGAAGAAGGTAACCAATTGTAACGACCTGCTAAATAAACTTTTTTTTTTTTTATATACCATAACATTCAACATACTCTGATACCATATTGGGATAGCCCAACCATAAACCTAAGCAGCAAGAAGCAGAATTGAATAAACATATCCATATGTAAATATATACAATACAAAAACCAATACCAGATTACTACATGTTCCCCAAAATATACACATATCACTGTTCCCAAAATAACCTCACTGGTAAGGGCCATACAAAAACGCTCCCAAAAATGATACTCACTCTCTGGTACGGCACTACTGAAGCCCCTCTATCTGCGAGCTTGATCTGCTCGCCTACCTGGATCACCTGAAAAATATTTCAACACTGGGATGAGCCATTGCTCAGTAAGACAAAATATGCTATTACTAGTGTGTGGCAAATGAGCTACTATATATATATATATATATATATATATATATATATCATGAAATCTATTTCCATATAAACATGATTAACTGAATACGAAAATATCATACTAATAATAAAATACACCTCCCATTTTCCCTATTGCTTAACATAACAGTATTATGGTTATAATTCAAAGTACTTCTAGTGTACATAAATATAGTCCCTGTTTCTGTAAATCCGTACGTATGTAATAATAACTGAAACTGTTCCATGTGGCTATCTGTGTGTCATGACTTGCCCCCCCTCATGATAGGGTTGTGTGGCCCGTAGGCTGGATTTACCCTGGTTGGCCAACCAGGAATAAATCATTGAACTCTGTTAGTCGATTTGCCCACCTCAACCCATATCTGGATGGGGAGCCTAACCTCTTCAAGGGCCTAGGTGATCGACCTTACCATGTATTATCTGAATAGGTGGTTGCACTGATAAAGTAACATAATATCTGTGGCAACGGTACCGTGCTCTATAGCTGCAAGTCCAACAGGGTCTGATATCATATTAATATATTTCTATACAAATCTATCTGATTTAACATGATTTTGAAGTAATCGTAATAACCATGATGCTGCATAAACTGTATTGTAATTCATATGTCGTAATACTGAGAACTGAATAATCATAACACTAAAACTACATAGTCATAATGCTGATGTTCGTGTAATCATGGTACTGAGATCCGTATAATCATGGTACCAAAATCCATAAAATCATGGTACTGAAATTCGCATAATCATAATACTAAAATTCAGAAAATCATGAAACTAAATTCGTAAAACATATCCCCGTACCATATACATATTCACAAGCCACACTATACTAAATACATAATTTTCGTAATTACATAAACTGTATCATATTTTAAGAAATGCCTAGCATAGCATATTTCCCTTACCTGATTACTGGAAAGCCCTTACGAAATACTAGCCTAACACCCGCAGGGCCTCCTACAAAATACCCTGAAAATAATATTCGCCAGAACATAATATCAGTATTTCTCTGCCTACATTATTTTCTATAACTACCATAAGGCCAAAAAGGGACTAAAAGATCTTACCCTGAATTTGGGATGAATTCCAACTCTATTTTCCTGAGGATCCGCTCCAGCAGATTTGTAGAGAACTCCATTAGGAGCGTCGTGGTAGCCTTGGATCGTCGATCCAGTGACTGGTGGGGCCGGAATCAAAGAGAGAAGGGAGAGGGAGACGTAGAGAGAGAGAGAGAGAGAGAGAGAGAGAGAGAGAGAGAGGCACGGTGAAAATGATAAAAATCTCAGGTTTCCTCTATTTATAGGGCCAGGTTTGTTGACGAGACACGTCACCTCGTCGACGAGTCTTTCATAAAATTCTTCGACGAAACCTTGTATTCATCGACGAAATTCAGAGCAGCCTGAACCATCTCTCGGTATTTTCTCATCGACGAAATCCTTTATACCTTCGTCGACGAAGCCCTGGAAATTTCTGAAATTTTTATTTCCCTCAAAATGCAATGTTGTTGACAAACGTAAAGCGTTCGTCGACGAAGTCTATGACCTCCTTCTGTTTCTGTATCTGTTTCTCTCTCTCTCTCTCTCTCTCTCTCTCTCTCTCTCTCTTATTATTTAAATACTATTATTTTTTGGGCCACTACACCAATGTTTTGTTGCTTTAACTAATAATGAGGTAAACTCTACTCCTTCTGTTTTAGTAGATAAATCTTGAAATGATTCATGTGCTGATTTAAATGATATATCTGATTCTGAATCATATGATAGTTTTGATGATGAAAGCATGCCAACTTGTGAAGAATTGCAAATTGAGTGTGTTAGAATTCATAAGTTGTTAAATCTAACAAGAAATATACTATTTTGGAAAACAAGTATGAAGCATGCATGAAAGAATGTGAATCTAAAATTCTTGGTGAAAGAGAAAATGACCTGAAAATCAAAAGATTAGTGAGCAAGAATGAATCATTAGAAAAAAGAAATGACTATCTTGAAATCTAAAATTTCTAATGATAATATTAAAGATCTTTTGATTGGAGAACTTGAACAAAAAGCAAACAATATGACTAAAGAGTTTATCAAATTATAAGATGTTTGCAAAGGTCTTAAAAACTTGAAAATGCAAGAGCTAGAAAAGAAAATAGAATACCAAACTAAGATCATCCGTACGCTCACTAGAGGAAAGGACAACTTTGATAAGTTGTTAGGATCACAGAAGATGACCTTAGATAGGGAAGGTATAGGATACAATGGAGTTAGAAATAGGAAGAAGAAAAATCTGTATATAGGGTACTTTGTGAGAGAAGCCGATAATTATGCTAGTACCTTCTTTGGTCCATATACCCATACCTACTGTGCGTTGTGTAAAAATAAGGGACATACCAAATTTGATTGTGCATTTAAAAGAAAAGGGGTTAAAATGAAACAAGTTTGGAGAGTGAAAGACAAATTTGATCCCAACTCTTCTTGAAACAAATATGTTCCCTAGTGTCCATAAGGTAGGTTAAAAAGACTCCATGAACCCTAGGTCTCATATTTAAATCATAGGGGGTCTTTCCATATGAGATTTGATCAAAGGAAAAATGTTGACCAAGTTCAGGCCGCTGAATCCATTTGTGCCTTGACAGTTCGGGCGACCGAACTTGGAGTTTGACCAGTGCATTGACCATCACTTGGGCAGCTGAACTTCATTGTTCAAAAGTGTTCGGGTTACTGAGAGTAATTCGGGTAACCGAATCATTAATTCAGCCAACCGAACTCTGCAGTTCAAATTGAGTTCAGGCTACCAAGCATTGGTAAACTAAAAAAGAGTTTGAACTTCAGCCAACCGAGCTCATGTTCGGTCAACCGAACAGACTTAGTGCCCTCTGTAATTATTGCAATTCGAGTGACCGAATCATTGTTCAGGTGCCCGAACCATGCTGTTATATATAGAAAACCCGCATAAACAGTGTCATTTTTCATCCATCCTTGAGAGCTTCTTTGGTTTTCCTCATTTCCAACCACTCCATTTTCATTTCCAGCCTAGTGCCTTTTAGGAAAACTTCTTCCCACCATGTCTAGAGACCAAAGACGTGTTACGGTAGGCATTTCGCTTGATCAATGGTTCCGTACACTTGAGAGATGGATCAAGTATGATAAAGTTTTCCGCCTCAAGGATCCCATCCTTAGTAAGATTCTAGACATCGAATTTATGCAAACTCACTTCAACAATGTGTTGGACATGTTCAGGTACCAGGGTTGGTACGAGTTCATCACTTTCCAGACCAGGGGCATGTATCCTATGCTCGTTTGGCTGTTCTATGCCAACCTTGGGCAGGATGGCCAAGGTTATTATTCTCGGGTGTTTGAGACTGACATCCGCTTCGATGATGCATACCTAGCGGACGTGTTTGACATCTAGCGTGGCGACTTCGTTTGTCCTAATTCGACCTCCACCTAGATTAATGAGTAGGACTTTATGGTGAGCACCTTCGTGAACCTTGTTATGTCGCATTCTGCAGCTGACCTAGCACATGCACCTAGTTACATATCTTTGACTTTGGAGGCAAAGGTGGTACACCACCTGATTTCGTACAATATATTGCCAAAGTCATGATCTAGGGATCACGTGTCTTATTTGAATTGCTTCGTGATGCGGTGTCTGTTCACAAGGATGGATCTCCCTAAATTGATCCTCTGATGGATGTTCATTAAGATTGTGGGAAAGAGGATCATACTGCCCTACAGTGGTATTCTTTCTAGGCTGTTTGTTAGGGAGAGGGTCACCAGGACTACACAAGCTATAATTAAGAAGGTTGAGCCCTTCGACATCTTCACCTCTGCTACCCTGAAGTTAATGGGGTATGAGCTCGCCAACAACATGTGGTTGCCCACTGTTCCTGAGAGAGGTCCAGACGTTCAGGAGATCCCACAAGAGTTGCCCTATGTGCCGTTTAATGTCGAGATCATGGTGGCCATCACCAATCTCACAACATTTCAAGAGTTTAGGATTTCCATAACAGAGTAGGCGTCCTCCTCCTAAGCTAGACTTGATGCTCTCTATGGCGAGTTCTCTGAGTTCCAGTCTGATGTGCGGGTGAACTTTCACATCCTCGATGAGCGCTTGAGAGAGATGAATGATGAGGAGGATATTGAAGAGGATTAGATGGAGATAAGTGGTGATGAGGATGATGATCACGATGACGGGGAGACTTAGAGGTGCATTGTGGGGATCAACTGTTCCATATTTCATTTTTATTTGATTTATCTTATGCTTTATTTACATACGCTTACATTCGGTCTGTAATAATTAAAACAATTTTTGTTTTTACTTTTTTGGCCGTACACACATACATAGATACATACAAATACTATCTTGTGGTGATTGTGATTTTTCTTATAATTATATATATATATCTGATGGTATTTAGGCTTGCATGTTTTTTTTTTTTTTTTAATATACTTACATGATTATACTACTGAAATGCATATTTGTGATGAAAGCCTCGTGCATGGCGAATGCAGTGGTTGTGTATTGTCTGCTGGTAGATTTAGGTTCTAGCATGCTCAAAACTTGTGAAATACTGTCTGTTGAGAATCTTCTTGTGCAGGTTAATTTGGGAAATAACCTGTTTACAGACGACATGCTGTCGGATTTTTGGTAGACATCTTCCCAAAAATATTGAAATTTTTTCTAAAATGAAAATGGACGTGCATGAAAAATCTATTTTTGGATTTTAAAATGTCTGCACTTAGCTCATTTTAATTTGTATCATCTGGAGATGCTTGTGCATACATATTTAAATGTTTTGAAATTGGAAGGTTTTATAGGATAAATCACATTTTTAGACAAATTGCTGTTAAAATTTTTAAAAATCACTGCACATATCCTATATCTTTTATAAATGATGAATGTTTTAAAACCTAAGTTGTGCTTCTAAAATAAGCCTTGCATTGTGTTCAAGGTATAAATTTAAAGAAAATGCACATTCTTAGGGGAAGTCATTTTACTTTGAAAAACATACGACTCTGAGAAAATGAAATGTATTCAGTTCTATAATTCTACATCTTGTTGGAATACACTAACAATTGGTATCAATGCGTACATTTGAAAACTCCTACATTTGGTATCAGTCCCACATATCTTTTTTTGCTTTATATCTTGTGGGAAAGCATTTTTTTGCTGACAAGTGGAAATAAAAGATGATTATGATAAATTAAATATTAAATTTTTTTTTTTGAAAGGATGAGTGAAAGCCAAATGAAAATTAATCTTCATCCTTGCTTAATCATCACTTAGGAAAGTAGGCAAAATTGTAACAACTTATAATTGGTATCTATTGATGTCCTAAGTCTTGTATGCTGCATGATTATCCTTGCTTAATCATCTGTTTGAGTTGTTGCATGAAATCCTCTCTATATTGTTTGTTGTAACTCAAAATAGGTCACTTAGGTACAAAGTTATGTTGGGATTGCTCTATTTTCAAATAGCATGCTGTCGAATTTTTTTTTTTTTAGAAATCCTCCCAATGTATTTTTTTTTTGTATCTAAATGATTTCTTTTGCCTTCATGCTATATTTTTTAGCCCTTTTTATTGTTTCCAAAAGGGGGAGAAGAGGCAAAATTGGGTACATCAATGAACAATTTAAATTTAAATTGAGTACTTTGAGCTTTAATTCTCTTTATGCTTAAAGTCAGGGGGAGCCTTTCTTGGCTGTACCCACTTTTGCATAAAGTATTTGTCATCATTAAAAAGGGAGAGATTATTGACATGATAGGTCACACCTAGTTTTGATAATGACATATACCCTTGGTACTGATGTTTATACTGAGACATTCATGCAGGTTAACCTTATGTGTGTATTTGAACTGAAAGACACATATTTATGGTGTACGGTGATCAAGCAAAAGAATGAAGAAATATGTGTTGTTTTTTTTAATTATTATTCATCTTCTTCACTCTGGGATGTAATTTTATTATGCACTGTACACCCATATGACTTGTAATAATTTGCATCATGCATGATAGGTAGATGCTCAAAACGACCTTAGTTGGACTTTAGGTACCTACACATAGTGCACTAAGTCCCCAACATCACTTAAATATATCAGGGGAATTAACTGAAGCAAAATTGGACTTAATTAAAAATCTACTGAGAGGTTGGGCAACCAAACTTGTGGCATTCAAAATGCCTTGGACGACCGAACCATGAATAGGTCAACTTGTTGACTTTTGTTCGACAGACTGAACCATATTGTACACATCTTCCTTAGTCAACTGAACCCCTGTCATAGTACTTTTCACCAACCCGGGTGCTTTAATCTTTGCATTCAAAATGGCCTTGGGCGACAGAACATGTGAGTTTGGTCAACTGAAGTTTAGACCGGGCACTCGAACTGCGATTTTTTGAGGAATCGCTCGATTCAACAAACTGAACTACTTTTCATGTGACTGAACCTCAAAAATACCTTTTTGTGTTGTGTCTGTTCAGGCACCCTTGGGTCGGGCAGCCGAAAGCTCTCGGGTTGAATTAATATTTACCGTAGTTAAAATGGTTGAATGGGGTTACTTTCTTTAAACAGGTTTAAAAATTATCTAATTATTCCTATTAGGTCTCCAATGCTTATAAATCTGCCCTTGCCTATATATACTTGTTCATTTGCAAAAATTAGCAAGGATTAGCAAGATCATTAAGGCCAAAATTCTCACAAATTCAAAAATCATATTTTAGCCCATACTACTCCCATACACTCATACACTTCATTTTCCTTGATCATTCAAGTGTTGTGAGTATATTTAGTGTGCTTGTGCTTCATTCTATTTTTCTTGTACTCTCATTTGTTGTAGTGATTGATTGATTTTTTTGAGAGTAAAACATTAAGTTCTCCCATTGATTTTATTTGATAAATCTTGTGTGGGAAGACCTAGAGGCTTGTGGTTCTTGCATTGTCATTGTAAGTTTTTTAGCCTATATTTTTGTGTGCAAAAATTGTTTTACAAGCTTGCATTCAAACATCCCTTGTGATTAGTATATTGAAAACATCTTATTAAGGTTGTTTGAATAATCTTGCTAGCATTTTTTGAAACCATGATATGATATTGTGATATTCAAATATTGTATTTCAAATCTTGCTTTGATATGCACTCTAGACCTTGATTGATTATTATTACTTGATTGAGTATTTTGCACACAAATTTAAGCACTGAGCATATTTACATATCGTTTGTGTTTGCATTATTTCTTGAGCTATACTGGTATACATATCGGCTTTTGAAGAAGCATATTTCCTTGTACTCAAAATTTTATACACATTTGTTATATTCTAGGTGTGGGCTTAAAGAGGGATACTAGCCCTGATGAATAGTCTCGGATTGGCTTAGACCCGGTTAGGAAAGTTAGGTGCACCATCTTGGTAAGGTGTTGGTTGAGGTCAGCCCCGTTAATTTACTTGGTTGTAAATGGTGCCGCTCCACCCGTTAAGTGAGCTTATAGTATAATCCTTGTGCGGGTGTGCCAAGGCGGGGACGTAGGCAGTATTGGTCGAACCTCATTAACATATCTAGTGTCAATTTTATTTTTCACAATTGATTTTCTGCACCTGTATGTTTATGTTTATTGTCTGAATATCTGATTGGGTTTGCAATTACATAGAAAGACCCTAGGCTTATGTAATACTGATTGTTGGATTAGTTGAACTTAGGGGATAAATTTTTTAAATACCAATTCACCCCCCTCTTGGGATTACACCAAAGCTGACACTCGGTCGACCGAATCTATTAGGTTCTGGATTTTTTATTGCACTAATCCGGGGTTAAAATTTAATTAAACTTTTATAAAATTACCAATATGTCCCCAATGGTTATATTTTGTGGGAATTCTATATATACCCTTTCATTTGTCCAGATTAGTAAGATGATTAGCACTTGATTAGCAAAAATTTCTCTAAAATTTTCTTGAGCTATTATTGTTTATATATTTCAAAATCAAGTATATTTTGTCTCTCTTTGATTCTTCTTTGCAAAATTATCTTATTAAAGAGCATTTATTTCATCCTCTTCATTTGCATTATTGTTGCAACTTGAAGAGTGAGTATATTTGTGAGCTTCATACATATACTTCAAAGCTAGTATACTCTCTCATTCATTATTGTTGAAATTATTTTTAGAGGGTTAGCTTGAGTTGATCCCAAATTATTTCATTGATAAATACTATCGTTGGATAACTCTTTTCAGTTTGAGAATCTTTGCATCTTTGTTGTAAGATTCAAAGGCTAGGTTTTGCGCTTATTGTAAAAATATTTTTTGAGAAGCTAATCTTTACTATCTCCTGATTTTATTGCTGAAAAATATTTTGTGGAGATAAAGTTATTTAGAGTATAGATCTTTGAAATACCATTATTGACTTACACCTATTTGATTCAAAGATCAATCTTAACATCATCTCTTATATTACCTGATTGACATATCTTTTTAAGAGATTAAGTACATAATCTCAATTGAGCATTAAATCTTTCTCATTCGTGAGTGCATTGATTATATTGTGCTTAGTGGTGTTCTTATCTGCTTTGTATTGTACACAAAAATTATTTGAATATCTGTTGTATTCCCAATGTGTGGTCAGAAGATGGAGACTTGCCTTATGAAAAGTCCCGAATTGCTCATACTCGATTAGGAGAGCACCAAATGGTTTAGACCAGGTTAGGAAAATTAGGCACACCTTTCTAAGGTTTAGTTGTAAAGGTTGGGGTTAGCTCTGTAAATGTGACCTGGGGTATTCCTATGATGACCCAAAAAAATATATATATATATATAATTAAAGTACAATAATAATAAAATAATAAAAATGGTCATTAAGTTAATATCAATACAAAAGTGTTTTTATGTAGGATCCTTGATTCCATGTTTGATGCCTAAGAAAGACCTTGTCTTAGCGAGTGCTCAGAGACCATTGTGGCTCAGTAGCCCCCTGGAGGTCGGCCTGGTCAAAATGGAATTTCACAGGATAAACAGGATAGACATTGTTTGTATATATACATAAAATAGTATTTCGACAGACATAATTTGTAAAAATACATAATAAGATGATAATAATATAGGCATCATATGTGGGGCCCACAAGACTATGTGGGGTCCACATGAGTCCTAAAGCCACAAGACACTGTTTATATACATAAATAAGTACATAAAATAATGTTTTGACTGATATAATTTGTAGAAATATATGATAAAATAATAATAATATAGGTATCATATGCGGGGCCCACAAGACTGTGTGGGGCCCATATGAGTCCCGAAGCCGTATGGAGGTTTACATGAGTCTCAAAGCTATATAGGATGCATAAAATCGTATAAGAGTTATTTGAGTTATGTAGGATCCATTCAGGTCTCGAAGTTGTGTGGGGCCCACAAAACCATGTGAGGCCCACATGAGTTTTCAAAATTTAAATTTAATTCTTGTTTAAAAATAAATAAATACTAAAAATAGTTTAAAAGTAATAACAATGATAATAATAATGATTAAGAAAAATAATAAAATAATAAAATAATTAATTAACTAATTGATTAATTAATTAGGTAAGTGGTTAATTAAAAATTTATTTAATGGGAATGGTGGCAAGCACTCTCACATGGCCTTCATCTCCATCCCATACTCAACCTATACCTTGCCCATCCCTTGCCAATTCTTTAATTTTAAAAAAAATTATAATTTCACCCATCTCCCCATACTTTTATAAATTCCATTTCTTCCCCAAAATTTTCCTATAAATAGGAAGCTCTCAACCTTCATTTTTCACAACAATTTTTCAAGAAAGAGAATGATTAGTGAGTGAAAGAATTTGTGGTGGAGAGAGAATTTTTGAATAAGTTCTCAATCACCCACTCTTTCCGATCTCATTTTTTAGAGATAGTTACAGTGTTCGTAAGGAAGAAGGTAAGTAAATTTTGATTATGTTAGTTTTTTTTTTTATTTAAAATTCATACCCGAGTTTATTTTATAAGTAAATTTCAATTATGTTAATTAGTTCCACAAAATTTCTATGAGTTCATTTTTACGCATATTTAATTATATCAGTTCTATCTTTAATATACTTGCATCTATTTTTGGGTTAAGAAATGTTCTAATCCCCTCGGGTAAATTTTCAGTATTTCTTTCTATTCAAAAATAAAATTATATATATTTTTAACACAAAAATTGTGTGGCATGAGTTTATTTCTACGTTGCATTTTTTTATGAAAATATGAGTAAAGATGAGATTTTCACGATATTATTTTAAATAGCATAAATTATAATAAGATGATTTTAAAACCCCTTATGGCAACGAAAGTTCAAAGTTACAAATGTTCGGTACCGCAGCTTAAAGTTTATACGAATCAGAGTGCACCCACACTGTTTACAGAGTGGTTATTTATGTTAGTGGATTTCTCCTGAG
Organism: Malania oleifera; assembly: GCF_029873635.1. NCBI lineage: Eukaryota > Viridiplantae > Streptophyta > Magnoliopsida > Santalales > Ximeniaceae > Malania > Malania oleifera. The sequence continues at coordinate 42,191,813 of NC_080423.1, read as the reverse complement.
TGCACACCTGGTTCCGGATCATTACTTAATAAGGAAAATCTCACTTAAAGTTTACGTACGTTGATTTAGTTTAGTCGGCCAGCCAGCTAAGTCTAGTCTTCGGACCGCACAACCCAGTCATGGGGGTAAACATGACTTACGGCAAACAGGCCTAAGGGTGGTTTTTATAATATATGTTTATACATATTTAATTACGTGTACAAAGTTACTGATGATTTGAAGGAAAAGTGTAAGTTTACGTGAAAAGGATCATTTTGGTGCTTAAAAGGAAAACGTATAAGGAAAAGTATATGTACGTTTATCATTAAATGTTTATACAGTTTTAAAGTTAAGAGTTTAATTTAACAGTTATAATATATAATTATAAAATTTTACTGTTGTAATTGATGACAAAAGTTTTATGCAAAAAATTTTAAATTTATATTTATTATAAAAGAAATTTTGAAGTTATAGTATTAAATATTGTTTTACGAAAATTTTTAAAAAAGCTCATTTTGACCACACACTAATAATAATCTTATTTACTTACTGAGCGTCGTCTCACTCCAATCATATTTTTATTTCAGATAACTCTGAAGAGCATGTTGGAAATCAGGCTTAGCAAGCATGCGGGTGGGGATAGAAAAATAAAGATTTTCTTAGAAATATTAGTATGATGTCAGATATTTATGCTTGTGTAATTTTTCTTCTTTTGAAATAAATGATTGTAATATGGATAATTAGTGTTCTGGTTTAATAAAAATTGGGTTCATTTTCTTCCGCTGTAAATCCGTAGTAAAAAGTTAATATCCCAGGCCCCTCGGGGTTGGGGTGTTACAATTCCCTTGCCCAGTATGGAAAGGGTAGTGTAAATAGTGACACTCCACCCAAAAGTGAGCAACGATAGTGGAGTCCTCTAACTTGTTTGCTTGACGCGAGGACGTAGGAAGTATTGGCCGAATCTCGATATCATATCTTGTGTTTGCTTTCTCTTCCCTACGCTTTAAATTTCCACACTTTAATTTCAGTACTTGAATGTTTATATCCTTAATAGTGTGAATGATTGGGAAATATTGAGCCTGCTATATCTGTTTTTATTTATCTGCTCAGTTATTACATAGAAAGACTCTAAGTTGTGAATTACTGACTGTTAATCTGAACTTAACCCAGGAGAGATTTTTTTTAAAATATCCAATTCACCCCCCCCTCTTGAGAATACACCAATTCCAATAGAAAATAATAGACACATCAACTAGTTATGGGAGTGAAGATATGTAGATGATGTAGCTATTAGGAAAAGGAAAACTCTACCTGTTAGAAGAAAGTATCACAAGAAAAAATCGCATTGATGTGGCATCACATGATTTGTTAAAATCTATTAAGTGTGAAAAAGTCAATTAATTCTAACAAATAATGGGATGTCATGTTGTTATTTGCTCTTGTGATGAATAGTTTTTTAGAGTCACAAAAGTAATTTAAAATTTTAAACTTTATTTTATTAAGTAACTTATACATCCTTGGTTTCTAAATCTTGTAAAAAAACTTGTGTAGGAGTATCCTATCAATAATAAGAAAAAATGTTGATTAGCCCAACTAGGTTTGCTAGTAAAGGAGATCAATAATAAGAAAAAAATGTTGATTAGCCCAACTAGGTTGGTGCAAGTGGTAAGGGCAAAGTTGAGTTTTACTGATCTCAAGGTCTCAAGTTTAATTTCGTGCTTATGATTTACCTAGTAAATTAACAGGGATGCGTCAATGGGCGGATTGTAATATTTTTGATCCCCTTGGTTAGGTGGTGCATGGGTGGATCCAAAGGACTTGCCTAGATAGAGTTCCAAATCATAAAAAAGAAATAGAAAAAATGCTGATTAAAAATTTCCTCCTCTTTATTTATGTTGTGATATATGACTCATATAGTGAGTGGAATGTATGTACAATGAGAAAACATGGTAGAAAACAAGAAGCTAGTTTGCAGGATCAAAGCGTCAACGGTTTCCCTATAACCATCGACGGATTGCCCAGGTGCAGTGAAATAGTCGATGGTTCTGAATGTTGTGAATTATGTCTCACATACTAAGGGAAAGCATGAAAGAAATCAAGGTGCAGTAGAACGGAGGAAAATTGTAGACGATTTTAGGAAAATCGTCGACGATTTGCTCGGTAGAACCTATGCAGATTTTGAATTTTGAATATTTGGGTGTTACTTTGGTTGGGTTTTGGGGGGGGGGGGAACTTCTGAGGAGGCTTATATATATACATAGAATACGTTGTATATTGTGTGCCTCTTGTGCCTTGGTGTGCTTTTGTGCCTTTTGTGTGCCAAGGGTGCCAATGATTGATTGAGAGTATTCTTGAGAGGATTCATGTGTTGTTTATGCAACTTGGACAAGGAGATAGTGAATTCTTGTCATTTGCTCCCATGGATGTAGGTTTCGCTGAACCACGTAATTCCTGGTGTCGTTAATCTTTTTACTGCTTTCTTTATATTGCTATGGTTATGGAAGTATTCTATATTCACCATTTAGATTGTTGCATTGTTTATGTTTGATCCTTCACACAAATTGTTATTCCGATGTGCATTGTTTAAGGGCTTTTACATAAAAATTGGTATTAGAGCATTGTTGTAATGGCATCTGCATCTTCGTTTGAAAAATTTAATGTTGTCAAATTTAATGGAACCGAGAATTTCGGTTTGTGCAAAGAAGGGTAAAGGATCTTTTGGTGCAGCAAGGCATGGTGAAGGTTTTATACAGGATTCAACCGGATAACATTGATGTAGCGACTTGGAATGAATTGGGAGCAACAGAAGTATCAACCATCCGAATTTGTTTGGCCAATGACGTGTTGTATCATGTCATGAATGAGGATTCTCCAGCATTAGTTTGGCGAAAATTGGAATTCCAATACATGTTTAAGGTTTCGTCAAAATTTGCAAGTGTAGTGGAGGAAGATTCAGAATGCAGTGATGGATATATGCTATGTGTTTCATCGGGTTCAGATTGTTTCACGAGTGATTCTTGGATCTTATACACCAGATGCTCTTATCCTAGAAAATGGTTTGACACCTACATGTCAGTTTATGCTGTTTGTATTTTGATAGGAAATGATATTTCATGCAAAATATTTGTTATTGGAAATGTCAAAATCAAAATGTATGATGGTGTTGTAAGAACCATATGTGATGTAAAGCATGTACCGGGTCTAAGGAAGAATGTTATTTCATTGGGTACATTAGACTATATTTGATATAGTTACAAGTTTGAAAGTGGAGAAATGAAAGTTTGTGAAGGCGACTCAATAGTGATGAAAGGAGAAAAGATAATGGGAAATATCTATGCACTGTAGGGTGTTACGGTTGTAGGTGGAGTTGCAGCTATTGAATCTGAGTCAGATGTTCCATGGCATATGTGGTTAGAGCATATGGATGACTACATGTATTCAGATGTTTGGGGACCAGTGAGGATGGCATCATGAGGTAGACATATGATTTTTGTGGGTGTAGTACGAAGGTTGTGGTTTATCTCATGTCGCACAAGCCAAGTGTGTGTCCTAGGTTTAACTTGTGTTTGAGGTGGAGAACTAGATTAGGAGAGAAATTCTTAGGTCAAACATTGGGGCTGAGTACGCTGGTTTCATTCAAGAAGTTTTTTAAGCAACGTAGGTTATGTATAGGGTTTGAAAGGTACTTCTTGGTGAAGTAAGTGAGTATGACGTGTTTCTTGTGTGACTGATCACGAAAGGTATCACTAGATGGGAGAGTCGTAAGTGAATTAAGGGCATGCTTTGCGATAGACTACTCCGTTATGAGTGGATGTGCACCGGTGCACTTTTCTAGTGATGTAGGATCTAGGCTTGGTGTTATGCTCGAATAGTACACTTTATGGGGTATATGAAAGGTGGGTGCAGGTTGGGTGATCCTGTGGAAAATAAAGGGGTGATCGAGATCATGAATTTTGGTGATAAAGTCATGGGGCAGCGTACTCAGGTAAAAGAAGAGAAACAAATTCCAGAAAACTGTGGCAACAGCAATCATGTTATTTTGGTTGAGTTAGGGACTCAAGGCAGAAATGCAGGGATTTCTATCTCAGATAAATAGTATTACGGTATGAATGGGCATGTGATGGAGGTGGAGGAACAGACTCAGGGCAGAGATGACATAGTTTATATGTAGGGAGTTTTAGCTTAGAAGACCAGCAAAATCACGGCAGGCTCATGTACATTATCAGACCACCACTCAAGTATAAATTTAGCATTCTAGAGTTTTATGCATTCATTACTTCCAATAGCAAGGTTCCTACTATTTTTAAAGTTGCAATGCATGACAAAGGAGAAAATAAAAGGATAAGTGTTGTGGTGGAGGAAATGGAGGTATTGCATACGTATCAGATGTGTGAGTTGGTGAGGCTTCCAGTTTGGAAAAGGGTGATAAGATGCAATGGAGTGATGTATCTGTTGTGTGTGAATGACATGTTATTGGCTAGAAAGGCTTTGAATGAGGCTGATCAGCTTAGAATTCTGTTGAAAGTTTTTGATATGAATGTGTTGGGTATGGTTTGCTGATTCAAATGGACTAAGCTGCAAGGAGACTGGTATTATCTCAGGGTGGCTTTGTGGACAGAGTTATAGGGAGATTGGTGTTAGCTCAGGGTGGCTTTATGGACATAATCGCAGGGAGACTTCATTTGCTGTCTTTAGGGGGTTTTGTGGAGAATCAATATGGAATGTCTATCACTTGGTACCCAAGGACGGGCTGTGATGTTCGAGATATGTCAAACATCTCCTTTGATTGTGCAATGGGGTGTTTCAGTATGCAATAGAGTGAATCGTCAGTTGTTAGTCTTGTTAAAGACTATGCAAGGAGTTTTGGTGATAGAAGGCTTGCAGCAGTGTTTGTGTTTACTATTGTGGGAAGGTCTTATTGGGAGGCTAGGGTGAAGTCTTTGGGTGTTGCATCTACAACTGTATAGGGGTTGATGGTAGAAGCTAAAGCTGTCATCGGTAAGTTTAAGCGGTGTTGCTTGGACTTGGTATTTGTCTCTAAGTGCTAGAGGGGAGATGGTCCCAGCCTTTCGTTCCAAAGTTCAAGGTGGAGCAGTGGGTTCATATGTTTTTGGTTTCTCCTAAGGGGTGTATGTTTGCCAAGGTAGATTTGTGCAAAGGGTGCCAATGGTTGAATAAGTGTATTCATGAGAAAATTCATGTATTGTTCATGTAACTTGGAAAAGGAGATAGTGAATTATTGTCGTTTGCTCTTGTGGATGTAGGCTTTGTCGAACCATGTAATACCTAGTGTTGTTGATCTTTTTATTGCTTTCTTTATATTGCTATGGTTCTAGAAGTATTATGTATTCACCATTTAGATTACTGCATTGTTTATGTTAATCCTTCACACAAATTGTTATTCCACTATGCATTGTTTGAGGGATTTTACACAACACTGAGCTTGTTACTTTGACTATTTGATCTCAGTATTAAACTATCGACGACTTAGCTTGGGTTCCCAGTGCTGGTTTTCAAATTTTGAATTTTGGAATGTTGGATAGGTTGGGTTTTGGGGGGAAAACATTTGAGAGGGTTATATATACGTTGTATATATTGTAACTCTGGATGTTCATGTCTTTAGACACAATACAGAAAACACCATCGATTGCTCCCGTGGATGTAGGCATTGTCGAACCACGTAATTATTTGTATCAATGTTATTGTTTTCATTATAATTTGCGTGATTGTTGTTTTGTATATTTCACCATTGAATGCTCCATTTGTAAAATCATTTTATTCCGCTGTGCATTTGTTTTTTCACAACAGATTGGCATCAAAACATTGTTGTAATGGCTTCTGGAACTTCTTCTGCAAAGTTTGATGGAATGAGAAACTTCGATTTATGGTAGAGAAGGGTTAAGGATTTGTTAGTGTAGCAAGGTATGGTAAAGGATTTATATGAAGTTCAACCGGAGAGCATGGATAAAACAAGTTGAAATGAATTATAAGCGAAGGTGGTGTCAACCGTCTGACTTTGTTTGGTTGGTGACGTATTGTATCATGTCAAGGATGAGGATTCTCTATCAAAAGTTTGATAGAAACTCGAAAGTAGGTATATGTCTAAATCTTTATTGAATAAATTATTTCTTAAGAAAAAGTTGTATTGCTTAAGATGGTGGAAGATTTAGATTTGAACCAACACATCAGTGTATTCAATCAAATTATAAGTGATTTAATGTGGGTTGATGTGAAATTCAGGAAAGATGACAAGGTGCTGATACTATTGATATCCCTACCTATGTCTCACATGTATGCGAACTTGGTTACTACTTTAACATGGGGCAAAGAAACCCTGAATTATGAAGAGGTATCAAGCACATTGCTAGGTTTTCATAAAAGAAAGATGGCCATCAATGAAATTTCACATGGTGAAGGGTAACCAGGAACGTGGGAGAAGCAAGTTTCAGAATGGATGGAGTGGTAATATATCTCAGTTGCAGTATATGAAGACAAAGGACATAAGGTGTTTTAAGTGTGGGAAAATTGGGCACATAAAATCGGATTGTCTAGAATGGAAGAAGGGGAATGCTGAAAATCAAAAGAGTTCATCAAAATCTACAAATGTAGTGGAAGAAGGAGACTCAGGGAGTAGCGATGGTGATATGCTTTCTATTTCATCATGTTTAGAATGCCTCACGAATTCTTGGATCCTAGCATCGGGATGTTCTTATCACATGACACCAAATAGAAATTGGTTCAGCACCTACAGGTTAGTTAATTCTGGTTCCGTTCTAATGGGAAATGACGTTACATGCAAAATAATTGGAATGGGAAACGTCAGAATTAAAATGTATGATGGTGTTGTGAGAACTTTATGTGATGTATGGCTTGTACCGAATTTACGGAAGAATGTGATTTCATTGGACACTTTAGATTGTAACAGTTATAGTTACAAGTCTGAAAGTGGGAGAATGAAGGTGTGTGATGGCGACTTGATGGTAATGAAGGGACATAAGTTAGCGAAAAATATCCATACACTATGGGGTACCACAATTGTAGGTGGAGCTGCAGTTGTAGAATCTGAGTTAGATAACACTGGTTTGTGGCATATGTTGTTAGGGTATATGGGTGACTACATTTATTTAGATGTTTGAGGGGCGGTAATGGGAGTATCACAGGTTGGACATATGTATTTCGTGGGTTTATCATGAAAGGTCATGGTATACTTCATGCGACACAAGTCAGAGATATTTTCCAAGTTTAACTTGTGGTTGAGGTGGAAAACCATACTGGGAGAGAGATCCTCAGGTCAAACATTGGAAATGAGTATGATGGTTTAGTTCAAGGAGTTTTGTGAGCAGCATGGTAGGTTGTATGCAGGGCTTGCAAGGAACTTCTTGGTGAACTAAGTGAGTATGAAACATTTCTCATTTAACCGATTGCCAAGGGTATCACTACATGGAAAAGTTACAGGAGAAGTGTGGACAGGTTATGCAGTAGACTACTTTGGTTTGAGAGTATTTGGATGTCCAACCGTGCACGTTTCTAGTAATGTGAGATCTAAGCTTGGTGCAATTTTCGAACGATACATTTTTCTTGGGTATAAGAAAGGTGGGTTCAAGGTGTATGATCTAATGGCAAACAAGGTTGTGATTAGTGGAAACATGATTTTTAGTGAGAAAGCCATGGTGCAACGTACTCAAGTAAATGTAGAGAAGCAGGTGCCAGAAAACTGCAACAACAATGAACATGTGATGTGGGTGGAGTTACAGAATCAAGGCAAGAAATGACATTGTTTATAATGTAGGGAGTTAGAGCTTGGGAGACCAGTAGTGTAACGACCTGCTTAATTTCCAATTTTTTTTTTTTTTACACTATGACATATAACATGCTCTGATACCATTTTGGGAGTAAACCCAATCATTAGCCTAAGCAGTGAGAAGCAGAAATCACATAGACATAACTATATAAAAATATATATACAATACCAATACCAGAGTACTAATATGTTTCCCCAAAATATACACATATATCTGTTTCCCAAAATACCCTCAACTATATTGGGATATACAAAAATCCTCCACAATACTCACTTCATTGACAGGGCACTACTGAAGCCCCTCTATTTGCGAGCCTGGTCTGCTCGCCTACCTAGATCACCTGAAAAATGATTCAATACTGGGATGAGCCAATGCTCAATAAGACGAAATATGCTATTACTAGTGTGTGGCGAATGAGTTACAGTATTATGAAAATTTGTTTTCATATAATCATGTATAACTGGATACGTAAGTACAGTACAAGTAACAAAATACACCACCCTTTCCATGTTACTTAACATAACAGTATTGTAGGTTACTATTCAAAATACTTCTAGTGTACATAAGTATGTTCCCTGTTTCTGTAAATCTATACATACGTAATAGTAATTGAAAACTTTCCCTGTGGATAACTGTGTGTCATGATTTGACCCTTTTATGACAAGGTTGTGTGGCTCGTAGGTGGGGGATCTACACTGGCTGGCTGACCAAGGTAAATCACTATACTTCATCGGTCTGATCTGCCCACCTCAACCCATATCTGATGGGGAGCTTGTCCACGTCAAGGGCCTAGGTGATCGACCTACTACCACATATTATCTAAATAAGTGGTTGCACTTATAACATAACATAATATCTGTAGCAACGGTACCATGTTCTGTAACTGCATAGTCCAACAGGGTCTGATACTATATAATATATTTCTATATACAGCTATCTGATTTACCATGATTCTGAAATAACCGTAATTACCATGTTACTGAATAAACTGTAACTGTAATCCATATGTCATAGTACTGAGAACTATATATTCATAACATTGAGAACTGCATAATCATAATACTGAAATTCGTATAATCATGGTACTGAGATTCGTATAATCATGGTACTATAATACGTATAATCATGGTACTTGAATTCATTAAATCATGATACTAAAATTCGTAAATCATATCTCCGTACTATACTCATATTCTCAAGCCACACCATACTTTAATACATAATTTTCATAATTTAATAAACTGTATAATATTTTAAAAATACCTATCATAGCATATTTCCCTTACCTAACAACTGAAAAGCCCTTATGGTATATTGGCCTAACTGCCGCAGGGCCTCCTACATAACACCCTGAAAACGACATTTACCAAAACATAATATCAGTATTTCTTTACCTACATCATTTCCTATAACTGTCATAAGGCCAAAAATGAACTAAAAGGCCTTACCCTGAATTTGGGATGAAATCTAATTTCATTTTACCAACGATCTGCTTCGATAGACTTGCAGAGAACTTCGCCAAGAGCGCCATGGTGGGTTCAGATCGTTGATCTGGCGACTAACAGGGCCAGAATCGAAGAGAGAAGAGGGAAGGGCCATAGAAGAGAGAGAGAGAAGAAAAATGGCACTGAAATTATGTGAAAAATGGGTTTTAGCACTATTTATATAGTACGATTTGTCGACGAGCCACGTCACTTCATCGACGAGTCCTTCAGTAAATTTTTCAATGAACCTTACCCTTTGTCGACGAAATTTAGAGTAGCCCAAATCCTACGCTCTGTATTTTCTCATCGACGAAATCTTGCCTTCGTCGACGAGGTCCTAAAGACCTTCATTGGCAAAACCCTGTATTCGTCGACGAATTTCCTTATGCACTCGTCAACGAACCCCTGTATTCATCGACGAGTCTTGGCAATTCCTTGAAATTATTATTATTATTATTATTATTATTATCTCCAAAATGCGATGTCGTTGATGAAGTCTACTGCCTCCTTCTGTTCCTGTTTCCATTTTCCTCCCTCTTTATTATTAAAATAATATTATTCTTCGGGTCACTACAAGTAGGATCACAATGGATCTAGATGCACTATTAGGCCACCACTTAGGTATAAATTTGATGATTTGGGGTTTTATGCATTCATTACTATCAGCAAGGTTCCTACTATTTTTCAAGATGCAGTGCACAATAAAGGGCAAAATAGATGGATGAGTGTGGTGGATGACATGGAGTTATTGCATAAGAATCAGATGTGGGAGTTGGTGGAGCTTTTAGAAGGGAAAAGGGTGATAGAATGCAAAAGGGTGACGTTTCTATTGTTTGTGAATAACATGTTATTTGTTGAGAAGACTTTGACTAAGGCGTATCAGTTAGGAACTCTATTGAGAAAAGGTTTTGATATGAAGATTTTGGGTATGACCAAGAAAAGTTTTGCTTTAGTGATTTGCAAGGACAAAGTTGCAGGGAGATTGGGGTTATCTCAGGATGACTTTTTGGACAAAACTGCAAGGAGATAGTGGTTGTCTTAGGGTGATTTTGTGGAGAATCAATGTAAATTGTCTATCGCTTGGTACTTAAGGACGGATGGTGATGTTTGGGATATGTCAAAGGTCTCCTATGTTGGTGTAGTGGGGTGTTTTGGCAGGCAACAAAGTGGCTCGTTAGTCGTGAGATTTGTGAATGCAGACTATGTAGGGGGCTCTACTAACAGAAGGTTTACAACAAGGTATGTGTTTACCGATATGGGAAGGACTATTTATTGGAAGTACCCTCTGGTTGTAACATCTACAACTAAATTGAGGTTCATGGCAGAGGCCAAAGCTGCCATGGGCAAGTTCAAGCATTGCTTGAAATTGGTTTTTGTCTTCAATTGCTAGAGGGGAAGCGGCCCTAACCTAAGCAGATTTTTGTCTTAGGTGAAGCTACGAGTTTATGTTTTTGGTTTTCCCCTAAGGGGCGTATATTCACCAAGGTGGAGATTGATATGATATATGACTCATATATTGAGTGGAATGCATGTACAATGAAAAAACATGGTAGAAAACAAGAAGCTGGTTTGCAGGATCAAATCGTTGATCGTTTCCCTATAACCGTCGATAGTTTTCCCAAGTGTAGTGAAACAGTCGATCACTCTGAGCCTATTACTTCAACTATTAGCTCTCAGTATTAAGTCATTTATGGTTTGGCTTGGGTTCCTGGAGCTGGTTTTTGAATTTTGAATTTTGGGACGTTGGATAGGTTGGATTTCCAGGGGGGGAACCTCCGAGAGGGTTATATATATACATTATATATATTGTAACTCTGGATGTTCATGTTTGTGGACACAAGATAGTAAGAAAAATACTGTTGATTGCTCCTGTGGATGTAGGCATTGTCGAACCATATAATTCTTTGTGTCATTGTTATTGCTTTCATTATAATCTGAGTGATTGTTGTTCTATATATTTCACTGTTGAGTCATGTGTTTGTAAGATCGTTTTATTCTGCTATGTATTTTTTTTTTCACAATAATTTATTTATTAATTTAATTTTTTAAAGAATCATTAACTTCATCGCCATAAAAAGATCACACCATAGGCAACATGCTAAGTAACACATTGCATGTACATAGAACTAAACCAACAAAAAGCTCAATCAAAAACTTTTCACAACTATTTGAACTCATTGAGCTAAGCAATAAGCCAACCCCTAATGTTGATGGTCGATCCATTCTAACCAAATAACCTAAATATCCCTCTGCATTCTTCAAACAATTGTTTTAACCATTTTCTCCATTTTTTTTAAAAATAATTTTCTATTTTCTTCTTAATTCTTTCTCTTTTTAGCTTTTTTTAAAGAAAAAAAGACCACATAAGCACTCAATTTCGTACGAGTCAACTTTGTACCCTTAAATGCCCACACTTAGGGCCTATTACACTTTTAAAGGACTTATGAGTGCAAGTTCACCTACCTAAGGCTTTTAACCTTTTCTATTTTTTATTTTATTCCATGGCACAACTTTAATTTCTTGATTTTAATATCTTTAAAATTTTTTTTTATAAAAAAAGGTTAAACACTCATCTCCCTTGAAATTTGTCAACATAACCTCTTTAGCACTTTTTTCACAAAAATAAAGAAAATGATGATTTAAGTCCCATGATTTTAAGACCATTGTCTAAAGAAAATGTTTCAACAATTTTTTTAGTAGACCACGCCTATCTTTTGAGCATAAAAAAATATAAAAAATAATTTCCATTACTTTCCTTGCTTCTCTGTTTTGTTAACTCATTTTATCACATTCTAGGCAAGGTTAAACGAGAATGGGATTCCCCAAGGTTGAACTTTCTCATTTCTTACCGATAAAAATCCCTCTTGTCATACCTCTCGAGCATTCATCCAATCACATTTACATGAATTGAGAGCCGAAATTTAAAAATAATCATTACATTCCTTTGTATATATAGTCCAATTATGACATTTCAAAGTTCAAATTACACCAAATTGACAAAATAAGAGGAAAATAATATATTGTTGACTTTTTGAGTCCTATACCGTTTTAATAATGACAAATCACAGCATCTCATTTGTGTGTTAAGTACTTGAACATGTTTAAGTTTCAGAAGGCACAAATGGCCAATGCAAAATGGAAGCCATGAAGTACCTAAATAAGCACATATCTTGGCACATTCCATGGATATCCGAAGAGTAAAGCTTGATGTTGGCTTTGGTGCAATCTTGAGAGGGGGGGGGGGGTGAATTGGGTTTTAAAACTTTTTGGCTAATTTAAATGATTAGCCGATTCCCCACATATCATATCCCATTTTTACGCGTGTAAGTAAATTAATAAAACAATAAAAGCAAACATACACATGAAACATATCTCATTTAAAATAGGGGTGAGCATGCAAATAATTATAATGGCAAATGAAAGCATACACATGTAAAAATTAAAGTGCAGTAATTTAAATGAGATAAGGAGAGACACACACACGATATTTATTATTGAGGTTTGGCCAAACATGCCTACTTCCCCGCCTTGGGCATACCCCCCCCAAGGATTACACTATACCCGCTCACTTAAATGGGTGGAGCAGAAGCTGTTTACATCCTCTCCTCACGGGGCGAGGAAAACCCCAGTTCAATTTTCAAGCTAACCAAGCTGTTCTCACTTACGGGGCTGGGACTCCCCAGTTCAATTTTTGGATGAACCGAACCGGTCTCACTTACGGGGTTGAGACTCCCTAGTTCAATTTCAGGCTGAACCGAACTGGTCTCACTTACGGGGCTGAGACTCCCTAGTTTAATTAATGGGATGAACCGAACCATACAATAAAACATTTTTGTATTTATAATAATGCTTCGGAAATACAAGCAGAAATGTACACAATAAAGCTCTAAAATGTACGCACTCTCTTATGATATAATTTTAGCTCAATAGAGTAAAGAGTGCATTTCTAAATAATCAAGGCAGAAAATATGTATGAAAATATAAGTATTATGTTCTCCTATAAATATTTTTGCAAATAAAGAACATTTGGAGAATCTAGGAATTTAAACTCAATAAAATATTTGTGCTGTGAATAATTTCTCCCAAAATATTTATCAAATAAATAACCAGGAGAAATGCAAGAAATACTCTCAAAAATTGATTTTCAAAAGATAAATAACAAGTGAGAGTATATGCATGTAAATATAAATAAAATGCCTAAAATAAAATACTTTCTTTAAAATTGATTTTGAGATAAAACAAGTGAAAGAGAGTTGGAGAGATTTGTTTAAAATATTTTGCCCCAAAAGAATGATTTAAACAATAAAAAACATTTTGGTGGAACTTTAATTAACAATGGATTAGAGAGAAGACTTGAGTTAATCAAAGTTGCTAATCTAGAGTTATGAGGGGGTATTTATAGATTTTCAGAAAATCTGACCATTTAGGGACATGCTTAGTATTTTGGAAAAGATTAATTAAATTTTAATGACGTTTTAGCGCTTTAAAATATTTCCAATACGAGAGGATTGGTCGACCAAACTTGAGATTCGGTTGCCCAAGTGGCTGGGTTCAGTCGACTGGGAGAAATTTGAACGAAAAGGTTGGTTGACCAAACATGAAGGGTTCAAGGGCGATTTTCCAAATCCACGCGGTTCGGTCGACTAGGTCAATTTGAACTATGAGGTTCAGTCGATCAGGCGGTTGGCATTTCCCACGTGGGGGTTTGGTCGACCAGGTAGTTGCCCATATATTTTTGGTTGGTCAACCGAGCGGTCAACTTGTTGACCCAGGGAGGTTTGGTCGACCAGGGCTTGCCTGTATATATCTGGGTTTTTGATCGAGAGGTCAACATGTTGACTCGATGGGGGTTCAGTCGACCAAAGATCTTAGTATAATTGAGTTCAGTCGACTGAACATGTCATCCTTAGGCATTTCGGTCTCTTTTATTTTAAATTGTCCCTAATTATATGATGTTTATTTTCAAGACTATGGGGAACATTTTTATGCAATATTCAGGGTCCTAAGATTATTCTAAGGCCTTTGAGAAATAATCCTAAAAGATTGGCGTCGGCCGACCAAAGGTTGACCGAAAGGTGCCCTAAGTTTATTTGGTCCCTATTATCATTCTACGGTCATCTGAGCATTTAAAACATATCATGCAATATAATGCATTATTACAAACCAAATATAAAAATAAATGCATATACAAGTAAAAACAAATGTTTTCTTTATCTTCTTTACTCTTAAATCTTCATGGAAAACGCCAAGAGAGTGTGAGCTTTATATTCTTGTTGACATTCATTTTTCGATATCTTACGTTCGTGCTAAAATGAAAACATGTTCACACACTAAAAGCACACATAAGATATTGGTGTTTTGTTAGCATCAAAATAGGGATCGGACTCAAAAATTCAACACTTGAAGACCTTATATTTTTTCAGTTGTAATGTTTTTAGGTTTCAATTGTGCATGCATATCATCTTATTTGAATTGAAACTCTCATATGACCTTAGAATGACCTTAGGCATTCTATATTTCATGGAAAATTATTTTACAAATGTGCAAAATTTATTTCAATTGTAAAAATTATTTTTGGAAGGTAAAACACCAAAACAAGTTTTTCAAAAACCCCTTCATGTTTCTTCCGTCGCATTGATGAGCACTTTTCTCAATCATTTCGTTCTCATCTTAAAAATTGTTCAGCACAAAAGTTGTGGGATTTCCTCTTAGTTGTTTTTTGATACCAAGAACTTTCCATTTTGAGCTTTTTAGAAAACGTAATGCCCAAAATACTGAAAAATGTTCGTAGCAAAAAATTCCCTTCATATTTCTTCCGCCTCAATGATGAGTGACTTTATTAATCAATTACTTCTTATCTTAAAACATGAAAGTTGTGGTATTTGCTCTTAGCTTTCTATTGATAGCAATAACGTTTAATTTGGAGTTTTTTAGAAAATGTTATGCCTGAAATACTGAAGGGTGTTACCTCTCTGGAAAGGTGTAGAAACGACCGAAAAATGACTAGTTTTCAAAATAAATTATATTTTAAGACCCCAATAGCCATAAAACGGCTATATCTCCAATTTTCCTATAAATACCTTGCTTAACAGCCATAAACCTACTTGCATATTCTTTGATTCTTACTTATATTTGAAACCCATTTTGAAGATCAAGTTCATATTTTCTCTTACTTTTTCTTTTTGAAAATCCTTTTGGGGGAAATCTTTTTGGGTTATTCAAGAAAGGCTTGGGCATATATTCACACTCATATATATTGCTTGAAAGCCTTCTTGCATTTAATTTTTACAAAGGTTAATCTTGAAGAAAATATTTCTCCTACTCTTCGTTTGAAAATTCTTTTTGAAAAAAATCTTGTGAGTTATACAAGAAAGCTTTAAACATATATTTAGTCATATATACTTGCTTGAAAAGCTTCTTGAGAAAGGTTAGAATATATATTCACATTCATAGATCTTGCTTGGAAGCCTTCTTGCTTTTGATATCTCTAAGTTCATTTTGAGAAAAATCATTTCCATACTCTCACTCTTACTTGCAAAATATTTTTGAGAGAAATCCCTATACTCTACTGAGCTTAAAATTTAAAATCATTTGAGAGTGCATATAGATATATATTGTGATTGGTGGCTCATTTCTTGAAATGACTAACTTACACAAGGAGAAGAACATAGTGCAACATTATGGGGGAAAACCATCTACGATTTTCTGTGGCTTTTTTTTAAAACCATCGATGCTTTCATTGAAATCTCAGACATCTTCAGAAACATGTTCTTGGTATCTTAAACTGTCAACGGTTTCAGGAAATCTCAGAAGACCGTCAACGGTTTTGTTTCTGGGTAGCGAGATAGAAATTCAAAATTTGATTTTGAACGTTAAATTGGTTGGTTTTGGGGGGGAACCGCCAAAGGAAAGTCTATATATTCTTGTCTGAGTGTATTATGAGACAAGAGAGATCACTTTTAGAAGTGTATTGTGTACTCTATAATTTCTTAATAAAATTGTTGTACTGATTGCTTCCGTGGATGTATTCATTGCCGAACCACATAAATCTTGTGTTGATTCTTGTTTGCTTCTCATTTACTGGTCGTGTTTGATTTGCTTGTGTGTTTTATTCAACTATGCATCCTATATTCGATCTATTTTACAACAAATTGGTATTAGAGCGATTGTTGTTATGAAATTAGGATCATCTTTTGGAAGTTTTGACATTGTCAAATTTGATGGAACTAGGAATTTCTATTTGTAGCAGAGGAGAGTTAAGGATATACTTGTGCAACAAGGGATGGTGAAGGCTCTAAGTGGTGTTCAATTGGTTGGAATGGATGAGGCAACATGGAGAGAATTGGAAGCAAAGGACGTTTCTACAATATGTTTGTGTTGGGTCAATGAAGTTCTTATCATGCGATGGAGGAGGATTCTTTAGTGCCTATGTGGCGAAAGTTAGAAAGTCAGTATATGTTTAAGTCCTTGTCAAAATTTTTTTTTCTTAAGCAAATGTTGTATTGGCTTAAGCTGGTTGAGGGTTCGAATTTGAACCAGCATATCAACACTTTCAATCAAATTGTGAGTGATTTAGCACTTGTTGATGTAAAGTTCAAGGAGCAAGACAAATCATTGATGCTATTAAATTCCCTACCTACGTCTCAAACTTATGAGAATTTGGTTACAACTCTTGCATGGGGCAAGGATAGCCTGAATTTGGAAGAGGTGACAAGTGCATTGCTTAGATTTCATAAAATAAAAATGATTAGTGATGAAGCTTCACATGGTGAAGTACTTGTTTTGAAAATTAATCAAACACATAGGAGACGTACGTCCCAAAGAAAATCTCGGTTGCAGTCCAGGAAGAAGAAAAAGAATGTGAAATGCTTTAAGTGCGTGAAATTGGGCACATAAAACCAAAATGTCCGGAGTGGAAGAAAGGGAGTTTTGAAAATCAGTAAGGTTTGTTAAAATCCAAAAATGTAGTGGAAGGAGATTCAGAATGCAGTGATGGAGATATGTTGCATGTTTCATCGGGTTCAGAGTGCCTCATAGAAGACTCTTGGATTCTAGATACCAGATGCTCTGATCATATGAAAGCAAATAGAAAATGGTTTGACACCTACAGGTCAGTCAGTACTAGTTGTGTAATGACCTATTTATTTATTATATATATATATATATATATATATATATATATATATATTAACTGTTCTAATACCCCCTGCTATGGAACTCGAGCCTCGCAAGGCACCAGGGTGAATCATAATATAAAATCATACCTATGCAGCAAAAACGTAATCCATACATCTATACACATCATACAATACCAGAAATTCATATTTCTATACCATAACTATATAATACATCTCTCTCCAAAATGCCTGTCCCAAAATACAAAACCCTACACAAACTTAGCCTCTAAACAAAGGTAATCAATATACTCTCTATCCGTGAGCCTGATCTGCTCGCCTAGCTGGCTCACCTGAAAAATGTTAAAGTCATAGGGTGAGTCGACGCTCAATAAGTGGAAATATGCTATTACTAGTGTGTGGAAACTAAGTTAAGAATACTGTTTAAATAACAACAGAACTATAATACAATAATAAATCTGTAAAGAATATCTTTCTTTTCACAATTTAAAATATAACTGTATCATCTATGTTTTCTACTTTTCATACTACTAATATCATACTATACTTATCATATACTGTAAAACTGTATACATATACATAGCTGTGTTTTATCCCTAGAACTCTGTATGTCATGATTTGACCCTTCATGACAGGGTTGTGCGGCCCGTAGGCGGGATTTAATCTGGTCGGCGCTCCAGATAAGTCAACATACTCTACACTACCTCAGCTCGGCCAAACTGCATCCACTCCTAGGCTCGGGACTAGCTGCTACCTCGTCAAACTGGCCCCCTCCACCCAGTGAACTGGGGAGCTGCATACTCTCCGCGCGTGGTCGATGGTACCCACATACTATCTGAGATATGTGGTTGAACTCTATCTGTATATAACAACGGTACCGTGCTCTGTATTCTTTATCTGTATCTATCTATATTTTTTACTCAAGGATCTGATTCTATATATATATATACACATATATACTTTTTTACTGTTTTCATCATGTTTCAAAAATTACCACAACGTTATCTTTCTGTACTGTAAATACTGTAATCTCTGTATACTGTATCTGTAACATCTTGATGCTATCTTTGTATATCTGTCTATATACTCTGTCTGTATACTCTGTATGTTATGGTAATAGGAAACATGACATACTATAAACACTATATATACTGTTCTGTATAAAGCTGTAATATATACTAATCTGAGTAAAGCTGTAATATACTAATTTGGATAAATATTTGTGATATACTAATCTGTATAAAACTATAACATACTAATCTGAGTAAAACTATAATATACTGTTCTAGATAAAATATCTGTAATATACTGTCTATATCTGGGTAATCGGTATAATATGATATACTGTAAAAACTATATAAGTTCTTCATCACATAAATATCTACTCAGGCCACACAAGTATTTAAAACTCATATTCTGTAAAACTGGGCAATAAACTAGTATGCACATATGTGTAAAATCTTTGATAACATTATAAAAATTCATAGCATAGCATATTTCCCTTACCTTAACTCTAAAAAGCCCCTACTAAATTATGGCCCTATACCCGCAGAGTTCTCTACTCAACACCCTGAAAATCAAATCCCCCATAACAAAACATCAGTATTTCTTCGTGTCTTATATTTCTTGTAACTGAGGGAAAGGCAAATACTGAATAAAATGTCTTACCCTGAGATTGAGACGAAATCCAAACCAACTCCACCAATGATCAGCTCCAGCAGACTTGCAGAAAACTTCGCCAGGAGCGTCATGGTGGTTTCAGATCTTCAATTCGGCATAAAACAGACCCAGAATCGAAGAAAGAAGGAGAGAGGGACATAGAGAAGGAGAGAGCAGAGAGGGTTTATTGACTAATTTTCATCAAAAATCTAGGTTTTCACTATTTATAGAACCAGATTCGTCGACGAGACACGTCACCTTGTCGACAAGACACATCACCTTGTCGACGAGACACGTCACCTCGTCGACGAATCTTTTTTATAATTTCATCGACAAACTTCCTCCCTCATTGATGAATTTCAGACTATCCCAAAAACCCCTCTCAGCATCTTCTTATCGACGAGGCCTACTTATAAGCTCGTCGACGAACTCCATGTGTTCGTTGACGAGGCCCTGTGTAAAATTTTTGGGTTATTCCATCCAAAATGTAATGTCATCGATGAATGTGAAGCGTTCGTCGATGAAGCCTACTACCTTCTTTCGTTTCTGTTTCCATTTCCCTTTCTTTAATATTTAAATATCATTAATTTTTTTTTTTCCGGGTCGTGACATTCTCCCCTCATAAAATTTCGTCCTCGGAATTTACTATCTGTATCTCCATCTATACACTCTATCATTCTATAAAGGAAAAAGGGTCTACTTATTTTATTTCCTGCCCTCACTTGTGGTAGAGGAATACCATGGTTACATTTATGTTTTGGGAAATTGCACATATAAAACTAAAAACTATCTATTAACTAAAATCAATACATGTACCTGCAAAAGAAACTTATCTAACTATTATACCTTACCTGAGAACCTCTATACCTCTTGGAACAACTGCGGGTATCTCTATCTGATTTGCTCCTCGAGTTTCCAAGAAGCTTCCTCTATAGCGTGATTCTTCCACAAAACTTTTACTAATTGAATTTCTTTGGTGTGCAGTACTTGTGTCTTTCTGTCTAAAATTTGTACTGGTGTTTCTTCATAAACTAATGAATCCTTCAGCTCTATCTCTGTATAACTAATTATGTGGTACAGGTCTAGGACGTATTTCCTTAACATAGCAACATGAAACATGTCATGAATTCTAGCCAAAGATGGTGGCAAAGCTAGCTTATAGGCAATTGACCCTATTCTCTCAAGTATCTCAAAAGGGCCAATATACCTAGGGCTCAACTTGCCCTTCTTTCCAAACCTCATAACTCCTTTCAGAGGAGCTATCTTCAAAAATACTCGATCTCCCACGTCAAATTCTAACTCTCGGTGGTAAGTATCTATGTAGCTTTTCTACCAACTCTGTGCTGTACTAATTCTTTCTTTAATTAGTCGGATCTTATCACAAGCCTGCTGTACTATCTCTAGACCCAAAATTCACCTTTCGCCTACTTCGTCCCGGAAGAGAGGAGAACGACATCTCCTACCATACAATGCCTCGTATGGAGCCATGTCGATACTAGCCTGGTAGCTGTTATTATAAGCAAATTCAACTAACGACATAAACTGAATCCAACTGCCTCCAAAATCAAGCACACAAGCACGAAGCATATCCTCTAGTGTCTAAATCGTCCTCTCAATCTGACCATCTTTCTAGGGATGAAAAACAGTGCTAAAAGCTAACTGCGTACCCATAGCCTCTTGAAAACTTTTCCAGGATCATGAAGTAAACCGAGGATCTCGGTTCGAGACTATGAATACTGGTAGTCCATGAACACGAACTATCTCTTGAACATATATCTTTGGCAGTTTGTCTATGGAATAACCGATTTTAATAGGGATGAAATGAGCGATTTTCGTCAGATGATCTACAACCACCCAAATCACATTCAATCCCTGTCGTACTGGTGGTAACCCCGTAATGAAGTCCATCGAAACGTGGTCCCATTTTCATTCTGAAATAAATAGTGGCTGCAAATGTCCTTCCGATCTTTGGTGCTCAGCTTCAACCTGCTGACACGTCAAGCATTGCTGAACAAATTCGGCTATCTCCCTCTTCATTCCACTCCACCAGAAATACTCTCGCAAGTCCCTGCACATTTTAGTACTGTCGGGATGGACTGTGTATAGGGATCTGTGAGCCTCCTCCAATATAGTTCTCCTGATCTTAGTATCTGCAAGAACACATAGCCTAGTACAGAATCGCAGAGCTCCATCATCTGATATGCTGAACTCCTCTCCCTAACCATCCTGCACTCTAGCCATCACCTCTTCCAACTCTACATCATCGCCCTGAGCTACTTTAATCCTCTCGTATAGTGTAGGCTGAACTACTAGACTGACAATAACTGCCTGAGGACTCTTCTCTACCAATTCTATATTGAGCCTCTCCAAATCCACCATAATTGAGTGCTGAATCTCCATAGCTGCCAATACAGGTCCCCCTAATTTCCTGCTCAAAGCATCTGCCACTACATTTGCTTTTCCTAGGTGGTAACTAATCGTGCAATCATAGTATTTAATAAGCTATAGTCACCTTCTTTGCCTCATATTCAACTCTTTCTCGGTAAAGAAATATTTCAAACTCTTATGATTCCTTGAAAATCTCGCACTTTCCACCATATAAATAATGCCTCCAGATCTTGAGAGCATACACCACTGCAGCAAGCTCTAAATCATAGACAGGATAATTCTTCTCATATTCTTTAAGCTGTCTAGATGCATATGCAATGACCCTGCCATATTGCATTAACACGCATCCAAGACCCTTCAAAGAGGCATCATTGTATATTACGAACCCATCCTCCCTTGACAGAATTGCCAGTACTGGAGTTGAAACTAACCGCTGCTTTAACTCTTGAAAACCCTGCTCACAGTCATCAATCCATTCAAATTTTACATTTTTCCTCATAAGTCATGTTAGTGGACCTAATAGCCTGGAGAAACCATCCACAAAATGCGGGTAATAACCTGCTAATCCCATAAAACTCCTAACTTCCTGAAAATTTCCCGGCCTTTCCCAACTCACCACTGCCTCTATTTTACTTGGATCAATTGATACACCTGCTTCTGAGATCGCATGGCCGAGAAATGTGACCTGTTTTAACCAAAACTCACACTTCTTGAATTTTGCATATAATTTCCTTTCTCTCAATATCTGCAACACCAGCCTCAAATGATGCTCGTGCTCCTCAAAACTCCTTGAGTATACTAGTATATCATCAATGAACACAACCACAAACTGGTCCAAATATTGATGAAACACCCGATTCATTAGATCCATAAATACTGTTGGTGCATTAGTCAACCCGAATGGCATTACTAAGAACTCGTAATGCCCATACCTGGTATGAAATAAGGTCTTCGAAATATCTTCTACTTTAACTTTCACCTGATGGTAGCCTGATCGTAGATCAATTTTAGAGTAAACCTAGGTCCCCTGGAGCTGATCAAATAAATCATCGATCCTAGGGAGAGGATATTTATTCTTGACTGTCAGTTTTTTTTATCTCCCTATAATTGATGCATAATCTCATGGTTCCATCTTTCTTTTTTATGAACAGAACTGGTGCACCCCAAGGCAACACACTGAGCCTGATGAAACCTTTATCCAGCAATTCCTGTAACTGTTTTTTCAATTCTTTTAACTTTACCGAGGCCATACGGTATGGTGCTTTCAATATTGGTGCAGATCCTAGCAATAGGTCTTTAGTGAACTCAATCTCATGATCTGGTGGCAAACCAGGCCATTCTTCTAGAAATACATCTAGGAATTCCCTCACTACTAGTTTGTCAGCTTGTCCCAATTCTTCTTTTGGAAATTCTTTTATGTATGCGACATTCCCCTAGTAACCACCCTGTAACAATCTCCTCACCTGAATAGCCGACACTAGCTGTGGTGAGGCACGTACACGTGAACCCGTGAATCTAAATTCTGACTCGCCCGGGGGTCTAAAAATTACTTCCTTCAGATGACAATCAATACTTACGTGTTAAGTTGCTAGCTAATCCATGCCCACTATCACATCAAACCCCTACATATCTAGGACCACAAGATCGGTTAATAGCACTCCCTCCTGAATACTTACTTGAAAATTCCAGAGTACCCTCCTGCATCTAACCACAGATCCCATCGGCGTACCCACAAACATTTCTACATCTAGTAGCTGAGTCTTTACCCCAGTTATTTTGACATACCCTGCTAATATAAAGGAATGAGTGACACCTGTATAAAAAAAATAACAATTGTATATGGTAAAACAGTAAGACTACCTTTGACCACGTCTTTAGTTGTCTCAGCGTCTCCCGGTGTTAATGCATAGACCCTCGCTGGCGCAGTGTTCCTCTGCTAACCACCACGAGGCGCTTGATATCCACCTCGAAACGGTCTGGGATCCTGAGCATAATTCGACGAAGTTTGACACGATTGAGCCATATGACTGGGCCTCTCACATCGATAACAAACATTTTCCCCCAGTCGGCACTCACCAGGATGTCTCCGTCCGCATCTAGGACAAATGGCAGGAAGCTGTCTGCCTTGAAATCCTCTATGCTCTACCATCTGCCTCTAGCCTCCACCAGATCTACCTACTCTCCAAGGGCCTCAGATGGGACCCGCTTGAAAACTCGAGGGCGCAGTCCTTTTCCTCTGACTCTGTTTCTTCGTCTCTCTAGATAGACTCTCCTTCGCTATAGTGGCCCTGTCAACCAATTCTGTAAAATCCTGGATCCTCAGTACCGAAACCTGTCTGTAAATGTCTCGCCTCAGGTTCCTCTCAAACATTCTGGCCTTCTTCACTTCATCGGGAACAATATATGGGCAGAAACGCGAGAGCTCGATAAATCTCGTTGCATACTACTGGGCAGTTAATGATCCTTAGGAAAGGCTCAGAAACTCTTGTACTCAAGCCTCTCTGACTGAGGCAGGGTAATATCTATCGAAAAACATGTCCTTAAAACGAGCCCAGGTCATCGGAACTGGTATAGCCCTCTGCTTCACCAACAACCTGGTGGCTTCCCACCATCTCTCGGCCTCCCCCTCTAGCCTATACATAGCATATAAAACTCTTTACTCTTTGGTGCAATGAAGTACTTTCAGAATCTTCTCTACCTACTTCACCCAATTCTCAACAACTGTAGGATTGGTTGCTATAAAAAAAGCTGGCGGATTCATCTTCATAAATTTCTCTATGGTACATCTCTGAGCTGAAGATGGACTTCCTTGCTTTCTAGAGGTCCTTACAATCTCAGCCATAACTTGCTGAGCCAAACTACGTAGCATAGCATCTGAATCCCTGCCTGCTGCGCCGGAAGGACCAGAACCATCATCCCCACTAGCGTGAGCGCTATTGCCTCCTGGGTCCATCCTACAAACACATAGAACACTGTTTTCAGAATCCTATTTCCCACACAACAACTTTTCCCCTTGATCATATCCCACAATCCAATCCTGCCACCAAAACATGTGAGTCGTCGATAGTTTACTATGGTTTTCCTGGAATCTTCATCCCAGGAAAAACACAGAAACAATCACGAAGTCCTGTATCTAGATCATAGAATAAAACCTCAAAATATTTTCCTATATTCTGGTATTATTTCTCGCTACTCTCTAAAGTCTACTGATCCTAGAAACCTAGGCTCTGTACCAAATTGTAACGACCTCTTTATATATATATTAACTGTTCTGATACCCCCTGCTATGGAACTCGAGCCTCGAAAGGCACCGGGGTGAATTTGAATATAAAATCATACCTATGCAGCGAAAACATAATCCATACATCCATACATATCATACAATACCAGAAATATGTATTTCTATACCATAACTATATAATACATCTCTCTCCAAAATACCTGTCCCAAAATACAAAACCCTACACAAACTTAACCTCTAAACCAGGGTAATCAATATACTCTCTATTCGTGAGCCTGATCTGCTCGCCTAACTGGCTCACCTAAAAACTGTTAAAGTCATAGGGTGAGTCGACGCTCAGTAAGTGGAAATATGCTATTAGTAGTGTGTGGAAACTAAGTTGAGAATACTTTTTAAATAACAACTGAACTGTAATACAATAATAAATCTGTAAAGCATATCTTTCTTTTCACAATTTAAAATATAACTGTATCATCTATGTTTTCTATTTTTCGTATTGCTAATATCATACTATACTCATCATATACTGTAAAGCTATATACATATACATAACTGTGTTTTATCCATGGAACTCTGTATGTCATGAT
This sequence comes from Malania oleifera, assembly GCF_029873635.1. Lineage (NCBI taxonomy): Eukaryota > Viridiplantae > Streptophyta > Magnoliopsida > Santalales > Ximeniaceae > Malania > Malania oleifera. The sequence goes on along the minus strand of NC_080423.1, from coordinate 42,166,538 downwards.
TTGACCCCTCATGATAGGGTTGTGCGGCCCATAGGCGGGACTTAATCTAGTTGGCCCTCCAGATAAGTTAATATACTCTACACTATCTCAGACCGGCCAAATTGCATCCACTCCTAGGCTCAGGACTGGCTGCTAGCTCATCAAATTGGCCCCCTCCACCTAGTGAACTAGGGAGCTGCATACTCTCTGAGCACTGTCGACGGTACCCACATACTATCTGAGATATGTGGTTGAACTCTATCTGTATATAGCAACAATACCGTGCTCTGTATTCTTTATCTGTATCTGTCTGTATTCTTTCCTCAGCGATATGATACTATATATATATATATATATATATATATATACATACACACACATATATACTCTTTTATTGATTTCATCATGTTTCCAGAATTACCATAATGCTATCTTTTTGTACTGTAAATACTGTAATCTCTGTATATTGTATCTGTAGCATCTTGATGCCATCTCTGTATATTTGTCTGTATACTCTGTCTATATACTTTGTCTGTATACTCTGTATGTTATGGTAATAGGAAATATGACATACTATAAACACTAAATATACTGTTCTGTATAAAGCTGTAATACATACTGATCTGAGTAAAGCTGTAATATACTAATTTGAATAAATATCTGTGATATACTAATCTGTATAAAACTATAACATACTGATCTGAGTAAAACTGTAATATATTGTTCTAGATAAAATATTTGCTATATCTGTGTAATCGGTATAGTATGATATACTGTAAATACTATATAAGTTCTTGATCTCATAAATATCTACTTAGGCCACACAAGTATTTAAAACTCATATTCTGTAAAACTGGGTAATAAACTAGTATGCACATATGTGTAAAATCTTTGATAATAATATAAAAATTCCTAGCATAGCATATTTCCCTTACTTTAGTTCTGAAAAGCCCCTACTAAATTCTAGCCTTATTCTCGCAGAGTTCTCTACTCAACACCCTGAAAATCAAATCCCCCAGAACAAAACATTAGTATTTTTTCGTGTATTGTATTTCTTATAGCTGAGGGAAAGACAAATACTGAATAAAATGCCTTACCTTGAGATTGGGATGAAATCCAAGCCAACGCCACCAACGATCAGCTCCAGTAGACTTGTAAAGAACTTCGTCAGGAGCGTCGTGGTGGCTTCAGATCTTCGATCTGGCGTAAAACGGACTTGGAATCGAAGAGAGAAGGAGAGAGGGACGTAGAGAGAGAGAGAGAAAGAGAGAGAGAGAGAGAGAGAGAGAGAGAGAGAGAGAGAGAGAGAGAGAGAGAGAGAGAGAGAGAGAGAGAGAGAGAGAGAGAGAGAGAGGGTTTCTTGCACCAATTTTCATCAAAAATATGAGTTTTCACTATTTATAGAGCCAGATTCGTTGACGAGACACGTCACCTCGTCGACGAGTCCTTTAATAATTTCGCCGAAGAACTTCCTCCCTCGTCGATGAATTTTAGACTGTCCCAAAAACCCCTCTTGGCATCTTCTCGTCGACGAGGCATGGCTTCGTTGATGAGGCCTACTTATAAGCTCGTCGACAAACTCCCTGTGTTCGTCGATGAGGCCCTGTGTAAAATTTTCGGGTTATTCCATCCAAAATGCAAAGTTGTGTTTTGATGGGAAATAATATTTCATGCAAAATACTTGGTGTTGGAGATGTCAAAATCAAAATGTATGATGGTGTTGTAAGAACTATATATGATGTAAGGCATGTTGAGGGTCTAGAAAAGAATGTTATTTCATTGGGTACTTTAGACTCTAATGGATTTTGTTATTAGTTTGAAAAGGAGAAATGAAAATGTGTGAAGGCGACTCGATAGTGATGAAAGGAGAAAAGATAGTGGGAAATATCTATGTACTGCAGGGTGTTATAGTTGTAGGTGGAGCTCCAGCTATTGAATTTGAATTAGATACCTTATGGCCTATGCAATTGAAGCATATGGGTGACTACATATATTTAGATGTTTAAGGACCGATGATGATAGCATAAAAGGATAGACATATATTTTTCATGAATATATCACTGAAGGTCTTGGTTTATCTCATGTGGAACAAGCCTAATGTTAATGTGTTTACCAAGTTAAACTTGTGGTTAAGGTGGAGTACTAGACCAGGAGAGAAACCCGTAAGTCAACCATTAGGACTGAGTACGCTAGTTTTGTTTAAGGAGTTTTGTGAGCAGAGCAGATCATATATAGGGCTTGTAGGGTACTTTTTGGTGAAGTCAGTGAATATGACACATTTCTTGTGTGACTGATCGCCAAAGGTATCACTAGATGGGAAAGTTGCAAGAGAATTGTGGGCAGATTTTGTAGTAGACTACTCAGTTGTGAGTGTATGTCCACTGGTGCACTATTCTAGTGATGGAGGATCTAGGCTTGGTGTTATATCCGGACAGTACATCTTTCTAGGTTATAAGAAAGGAGAGTGCAAGATGGGTGATCCTATGGAAAACAAAGAGGTGATTGTGGACATGACTTTTGTTGTTAAAGTCACGGGGCAACGTACTCAGGTAAAGGAAGAGAAACAAATGCTAGAAAACTGTGGCAACAACAATCATGTTATTCAGGTGGAGTTAAGGACTCAGGGCAGAAATGCGGGAAGTTCTATCTCGGGTCAACAGTATCACAATATGAATGGGTATGTGATGCAGGTGGAGCAACAAACTTAGGGGAAAAATGACATTGGTCATATTGAAGGGAGTTTCAACTCGGGAATTAGCAGGATCATGGTGGGTCCATGTGCACTATCAAACCACTACTCAAGTATAAATTGGTGAGGCTTCCAGTTGGGAAGAGGTGATAGTGATGTATGAAGTGACGTATCTGTTATGTGTGAATGGCATGTTATTTGCTAGAAATGCTTTAACTAAGGCTAATTAGTTGGGAACTCTATTGAAAGGTTTTGACATGAATGTGTTGGGTACGACCAAGATGGGTCTTGGTTTGATGATTCGAATGGATAGAGTTACAGGGAAATTGGTGTTATCTTAGGGTGGTTTTGTGGACGGAACCATAGGGAGACTTTGTTAGCCATCTTAAGGGGGTTCTATAAGAATCAATATGGAATGTCTACTACTTGGTACTCAAGGACGGACTGTGATGTCCGAGATATGTCAAAGGTCCTCCATGATTTTGCAATGGAGTGTTTTAGCAAGCAATAGGGTGGACCGTTAGTTGTTAGTTTTGTTGAAGACTATACAGACGACTTTGGTGATATAAGACTTGCAGCAGCTTTTGTGTTTACTATTGTGGGAAGGTATTATTGGAGAGCCTAGAGTGAAGTCTTCGGGTGTTGCATCTACAACTTTGTTAGGGTCTATGGTAGAAGTTGAAACTACCATTGGTAAGTTCAAAGCGGAGTTGCTTGGGCTTAGTCCATGTCTCCAAGTGATAGAAGGGAGACAAACCCAACTTAACGTTCAAGGGTCAAGGTGGAGCGTTGGGCTATGTTTTTCATATTTCTCCTAAGGTGCAGAAATTCACCAAGGTAGAGTTTGTTGTGATTGGTAGCTCATTTCTTAAAATGACTAACTTACACAAGGAGAAGAACATAGCATAGCATTCTGGGAGAAAATCGTACTCGGTTTTCTGTGGCTTTTCTAAAATTGTTGACGGTTTCACTAAAATCTTACACATCTTCAGAAACATGCTCTCGATATCTTAGAACTTTGAAGGTTTTAGGAAATCTCAGAAAACCATCGACAGTTTTGTTTCTGGGCAGTGAAACAGAAATTCAAAATTTGAATTTGAACGTTAAGTTGGTTGGTTTTTTTTTTGAGGGGGGGGGGGGAACCTCCAAAGGAAAGTCTATATATTCTTGTTAGAGTGTATTGTGAGACAAGAGAGATCACTTTTAGAAGTCTATTGTGTGCTCTATAGATTCTCAGTGAAATTGTTGTGCCAATTGCTTCCGTGGATGTAGGCATTTCCGAACCACGTAAACATTGTGTTGATTCTTGTTTGCTTCTCATTTACTGGTTGTGTTTGATTTGCTTGTTGTGTTTTATTTTGCTGTACATCCTATATAATTTTTATTATACAATTCAGCTTTTGTAGAAGCATTCCTTGTTCACAAAATATTTTCAAATCATTGCCTTTATGGTTCGGGTTGTAAACGTACTAAGTGAGTAGATATCACTTGGAGAGGTGGCTCCACCTACAAGGAGTGGATCGTGTGAGGGGATATTAATCGGAGAGGTGACTCCGCCTATAAGAAGGGTGTAAGTGGTTGCTTTGTCATGTTAAAGGGGTGGTATAGTGGAAATCCTTGGGTGGTTTGCTCAAGGCGATGATGTAGGCGGGTATAGCCGAACCTTGTAAAAATCTCAGTGTTGTTTTCTCTTTCCCTTACCTCATTTATATTTTCGCATGTGTATGTTTTTAATTATATTGTTGTGATTGATTTACATACACGTTTTATTTTTTATTGGGATATTATTGTCGATGAATTGATAACAAATTTGCCAAAATTTTTAAAAAATTCAATTCACCCCCATTTTGGGATTACACCATTCCTCACTTATATATATATATATATATATATATATATATATATATATATATATATATATATATATATATATCATATATAGACACACATCTTCAAACAATGCTTAAGTTTATAATGCATGGTATTAATTTAATTTGTTGACATAAAATATTCATTTCCATTTTTTTCCCACCAATTTCTTACTTTTCAACATCCCAATCAATATTATATATGAACATTCTATAATATTAAGTCAAATATTTGGCAATCTTAAAGTAATATTACCATTAAGCCAATAAACCAATATCATTAAAGGGTACAACATAGCATAATACAAGTTACAAAAAAAAAAGTGCATTACTATATCCCAAAAAAAAAAAAAAAAAAAAAGTAGTTTAAGATCAACTTTAACATATTTTATGGACCATTAAATTATGCTCCCAACATCATGTTTGAGTATTTGTTACTTATATCTACAAGATAATACAATGGTGTACTTATTTCCACTCTTACAACCTTCCAACAATTTATTTCAAGGGGAATGAATTCACTCTCAAAGTGGGATCTATAAATGTTGTTTCTCCTTTTGCACATAATTTCTCATATTCTCACCCAATCTAATAGCTAGTGAAAAAAAAAGGGGGAAAAAAAAAAATTCTCTTCAATTGTTGCATTGTTTGCAGTTGTACTAGGATGGTGAGACTAAACGTACAAGGCAAGCTATTAATAATCTTCTTTTGTTGGTAACAATAATGCAAGTACAAGCTCACATACATTATTAGTCATTTAGTACTCAAAAGTAAATTGGCACTAGATAAAAAAAAATGACACGTGAAAATGCTAGAGATGATAGGAGAGGGATAATGGTCGTTGGCCATCTTCCTTCTTAATTAAGTCTTATAAGTTTTTTTTTTTTTTTTATTACATAGGAACTCCGGCCACTAAGAAGCCCTTCGGACCCTCTAGTGCGACACCAAACCTACGGATCAGCGTCCTCACCCTAGGTCTCGTTGAAATAAAATAAAATATTATAATTGCTCCAAGACCCCTGAAATAAACCAAACATAACCATCAAAGGTTCCCAATTTATATACTAGAGAATCTTCATGTATTCTTTGAATAGAATGCCTAGTAAGGGGCATTGAATTTATTTGACACTTTTGTTTCACCTAATCCCAAGGGTGATGGCAACAACGAAAAAAAAAAAAAAAATTTCTTCCAACACTACCATAATCACACTAAGCAAGATTTGAATGACAACACCACAACCATAAACCCATTAATTAAGAAAAAGATGCTTACTACATGACAGCGATATTGGTCATTAAATTGTTTGTGTTTGAATTCCCTGCCGCAGTGCTTCATAAGTCACATAGAACATGTTCTAAACAACATAAACATATACATATATATATATATATATATATATATGTGTGTGTGTGTGTGTGTGTGTGTGTATGTATATATATATATTAAACTTGAAAATATTGAAGCATTGCAAGTTTAGAAAATATTACTAGATATTCTGAATTCAAATTAGTAGACATGCCTTTGGTTTTTTCAAGTTTATTAACTACAAATATATAATTACAAAGTTTTGCCTTCAAACTAATTTTCCCACTTTAAAATGAAACAAGAACATGTGTTTAGAACAGTTTGCACTCATCAGGCAATGAACAAACAATTTTGCAGATCAATAGAGGATTATCAAATAGCATGTTTCGATGAGAACAACTGGCTGGTCCGCACATGTGGTGAAACAAAAAACGAGTAGCAGCAGCAACAACAACCTAGAACTTATCTTTTTTATTTATAGATTCATGATTAATTAGCCTCTCTCTTACATTACCTTAAAAATTATAGAAAAGCTAATTATATCCGAGTACAAATTCAAAGTTCTTGGATGAAAGAAGGCACTAGCTTTAATTGGGGAACAATCTCAACTTTAGACTAGAATTTTCTTAAGTAATGTCAAGAGCATTCATATGTTGTTTGTTTAAAACCCCTTGTGTACCAGAAATAGTAAATTTAACTCCATTCAATAGAAATTTCAACAAATTCTAGCTTCCATGTCGTGTGCAGAAGCCTGCTACCTTGAACATTTTATCAGAAGCTCATCCCAATTATAAGGTTTGGAGACAACATCACAGCCAAAACACGTCTTTCATTGAAAGATGCAGTATAGTTAGATGGTGTGTGAACCGCGTCCACATCTTACTAGACATGCATACCTTCTTTTCAACTGACTGGTAAAAGAAGTGTCACGTCTGCAGTTCTAACCTCCAAGTATTTGGCGGTCAACAGTAGCCAAGTTGAAAATTCTAGCTAGTAGTCAAGTAGCCATAATGGGGAACTGATCATGATCACCAACTGGTTTCTACCCAGCCAAGCCTCCTTATCATGCTTGCACTTTCTCCATGAAAGAGTTTCTTAACTAAACTAGCTAGGAACTTGTAGGTCACATGAATATCCATAGAAAATTCAAAGCCAGACCTAAGTTAATTAGTTAGCACCCACACTCATTATATGAATAGTAACTTTGAAAATTGTTATATTTTCTAAATTAACTTGAAAATTGGCATTTTTGTGACCACAAATTTGCCTTGAAATCCCTTTGAAAAATAGTTAGAAAACCTCTAGAAAATGTTCAAAAGCTACATTATGGGCATTCATTTTAGAATTTGTTTACTTGAAGAAAACATAAAACGATATATTTTTTTTTTTATAGGGAAAACCATTAAACTGCCTCAAATTATTAGCAGTCACATTCGACCATATACTCTCGTAAGTGTTTAAACTAATCAACAATTCAAAAATCTAAGAAAAATCCAGAGAAAAGGACGTAAAACAGTTTTTTGACTTGGCAGTCAATCGTACCTCAAAGGTCGATTAGTTATATGCAGAGAATTGGGGCGGTCGATTGTGCCACAAGAGTACTAGTCCACTTTTTGCATGCATTTTGCCAAATTCCTACAAATTTCATGCAATTTTTTATAAATCTAATGTAAGGATATTGTCCATTTTTTTTTTTAAAAAAAAAAACAACATGTGTATGTGAGAAAAAGGAGAGAAAGATGATTGAAACCATTTTACCAAAAAATTATTTATTTTTTTGAATGATATGATATCAAAACCAAATGTGGTTTTGCAAAATGCATGTAGGCCATTCTTGAGACATCAAAACAACACAAATGCACAAAAAACCACGAAAAATGCCATGCCACATGAAGATTACACAATAATATGCATACCAACATACAAAATCACCATGAAGACTTGAAAAAAAAGATATATAGGTGATACGATTAACTTGAAAATGTGAAACTTTGTATTTCTAGCTTGAGATATACTCAAAATTATGCACAACCCCTAGGGTAAAAAGAAATGTTTTAAAGAAAATAAAGTCTCTCCAATAGTCCAAAACAAGAGAAGTCTTCCTATAAGCCAATTTCTTTCTTTATAGTCTCACCCCACCCCCTTTAGGACATGCAGACAAAAGGCTATGTATTGTCTATTTATAGACCATGGATGGTGGAGGAAAATTGGGTTTGAAAATTTTAGATTTTAAATTCAAAATTCCAACCAATATAATTGTTGTGCCAGACACCCCATTTGTGCTAAACACTAATACTACAACTAATGCTATTAAATATATAAAAAACTAAAGTAATGCAGAAACTAATAATAAAAGACAGTAAAAAAGAACAAAACAAGAAATTAACGAGGTTCGGTATAGAATTACTTACGTTCTCGGGCGTCAACGATCAATCCACTACTTTTTGACAAAGTACAACTTTGAGGTGCGTTTTACAAATGGAGAGTTAAGGTCTTTATATTCAACTTCAAGTCCAAAAAACACTTCTCACCAATGTGGGACAAATAATACAAAAAATTCAAAACAACTTTTTATACCAATGTGGAACTATTCTACCAATGTGGGACAAAAAATAACAAATCTCCACCTTGATGATAAATTCAACAAATTTTTCAGTCACCAACATTTTCTGGAGTTCCACATCATTGGCGCATTCCAAAAATATTCAGACTTGCAGGATATTGATCAAGTCCAAACAATGTTTGAACTTGATTGGTGTCACAATCTTTATAGTGACCCGAATAATTATAATAATTAAATAATAATAGAGAGGGAGGAAATAGAAATGGGAAAGGAAAGAGGTAGCAGGCCTTGACGAGGGTACGTTTCGTTGACGAAAAAATACCGAGAGAGGTTTTGGGAGGTTCTGAATTTCGTCAATGAGGAGAGGGTTTGTCGACGAAGGCCAGTGTATAAATAGTGTTAAATGCCATTTTTTGGTGGATTTTGCAGAAATCTCTTCTCTCTCCTCCTTCGGTTCCCTACTCTTCTCTCTAAGATCTCGGGCTGATTTTCTGCCTGTTCGATGATCTGAAGCCACCACGACGCTCCTAGGAAAGTTCTCTAGAAGTCTGAAGGAGCGGATCGTCGGTGGGGCTGAGTTGGAAACCATCCCAAATCCAGGGTAAGGCTTTCTACTCAGTATTTGGTTTCTTGACAGTTCTAGGAAGTGTAGTACACGCAGAAGTATTAAACTTTAGTTCTGGAGAATGTCGTTTTCAGGGTGTTGAACAAGGAACGCTGCGGGTGCGGGGCTGTTTGTTTTAGGAGCTTTTCAGGACTCAGGTAAGGGGATAAACTAAGCTAGTTATTTTATGAAAAAGTATGTATGTTATTATAGCATCTGATTTTAGGAAAATTAATATATTTATATATGCTTTATGTTTGGGAAATATTGTTGTAAAAGATGGTATGTTTAAATATGTATAAAACCTATTTTGTGGGGCATGAGTGGAATTTTATAATGAAATACTATTTTCTGGGAATATAATAATGATATGTATATGATTTGCCGACGTACAGGCCATGCTATGGATATGATTTGTCGGTGTACGGGTCGTTCTATGGGTATGATTTGCCAGCGTACGAGCCGTGCTATGGATATGATTTGCCGACATATAGGACGTGCTATGGATATGATATGCTGGCGTACGGGCCGTGTTATGGATATGATTTGTCGGCGTACGAGCCGTGCTATGGGTATGATTTGTTGAGGTACGGGCCGTGCTATGGATATGATTTTTCGGCGTACGGGCCATGCTATGGATATGATGTGTGTCGACGTACGGGCCGAGCTATGGTAAAATATGAAATCCTGGTGTACGGGCTAATGATTTTTATGATATATATATATATATATATATGCAAAATGATGCGATGATATTGATGTGGCAAATATTAGTATGAAATATCCATGTATCACAGTTTGATTATATGTTATACAGTATCAGAACCTGGTTGGCTTGGTTTAGGCTAGCACTTGCACGGTACCGATGCAATGTGTTCATTATTTATTATGATATTTGTATTAACGTTGCTATACGGAGTAGCATGAGGTTGGATGGTCAATGTGGTTTTAAGAAGTGTGAGCACCCCTTGTAACAACTCGAAGAATAATGGCATTTAAATAATAAAGAGGAAGGGAAATAGAGACAATAACAGAAGAAGGAAGTCGACTTCGTTGATGAACACGAAGCGTTCGCCTATGACATTGCACTTTGGAAGGAATAACCAAGGGGAATCATCAGGGCTTCGTCGACGAATACAGGGGATTTTTCGACGAGGGTTTAAGAGAATTCGTTGATGAATACAAGGGATTCATCGATGAGGGGTTAAGAGAATTCGTCGACGAAGACTGAATTTCATCGACGAAGAAATATCGAGAGAGGTTTTGAGCCGGCTGAATTTCATCGACGAGGCCTGAATTTCATTGATGAAATTATTAAAGGATTCGTTGATGAATGACGTGGCTCATCGAAGAATCTAGTTCTATAAATATAGAAAAATCCGAATTTTACTTCACAGTTAAGCTATTTTCATTTTTTCTCTCTCTCCTTCGATTTTCTGTCTTTTTCTCATCAATTTTGGGTTAAATTTATGTCGAATCGACAATCCAAAATCACCACGACGCTCTTGGGATAGTTCTCTACAAGTCTGCCTGAGCGGATCGTTAGTGGGGCTGAGTTGGAAACCATCCCAAATATAGGGTAAGAATTTCTACTCAATATTTGGATTTTTCACAGTTGTAGAAAATGTTATATGCGTAGAAATACTGAACTTTAGTTATGAGGAATGTTATTTCTAGGATGTTGAGTTGGGAACCCTGCAGGTACAGGACAGATTTTCTTAGGGGCTTTTCAGGAATCAGGTAAGGGAATAAACTAAGCTAGTTCTTTTTGAGAAAATGTATGTATATATAGCATTTGATTTCAGAAAAGTAAATATGTTCATATACATGATTTATATTTGAGAAAACACTGTTGAAAATGATGGTATGTTGAATACATGAAAAACCTGTTCAGTGTGGCATGAGTAAGAATTGTTTTGAAATACTGTTTTTTGGAAATGTGATCATGATACAGATTTTTATAATGAAAAACTGGCATACAGGTTGAGATTTTTATATGATTTGCCAGCGTATGGGCCGTGCTATGTGTATGATTTGCTAGCGTACGGGCTAAGCTATGAATATATTTTGTTGGCGTATGGGCCGTGCTATGGATGTGATTTGCTAGTGTACGAAATGTGCTATGATATAATTTACCAGCATACGGGCCGAGCTATGAAAATGATTTGCCAGTGTATGGGCTGTGCTATGATTTGCCGGCGTACGGGCCAATGATTTTCAAGATATACATATATATGCAAATGATATGATTGATTTGATAATTAATGATATGAAATATCCATGTATCACAGTTTTAGTATATGTTATATGATTTCAGAACCTAGTTGGCTTGGTTTAGGCTAGCACATGCACGGTACCGTTGCTATGTGTCCATGGTCTTCATGATCATAATATTTGTGTTAATGCCGTTGTACGAAGTGCTGTGAGATTGGATGATCGATGTGATTTTTTAGAAGTGTGTGATCGCCCCTGGTGTATAGACCAAGTCTGGCAGACCCATCAAACTTAGAGACTGTACTCTTGATTTGGAAATGGTCGGCCAATCATTGTGAGGTCTTGCCTTTGGGCCACACAACCCAGTCATGTGGGGGTAATACATGACAACAGCCAGTTAACCTACTAGGAATGTTTTGTGTTATTATTATTATATGAGATGAAATATGTCTATAAAAATAGAGTATGTTCTGCCATGTTTTGATGATATATATGTTTTCCAAGATTTGACGAAATGGTTACTGAATATATTCTGTAGGGTATATGTATAACACGAAATACTCATGTTGCCACACACTGGTATTAGTTTATTTCCCTTACTAAGACGTGTCTCACCCCAAAATTTTATAAACTTTTCAGGAGCCCAGATAGGAGAGCGGGAAAAGCCCTGCTGATCTAGAGTTGTTGTCTGCCCTTTCTGAAGGGTAAGTTTTAGTAGGGACAATTGGATTTTGTGGGAAATGTCCCTGGATTTTGTTTTGGGATGTACATACTGGAATACAGTGGACATAGTGACTCTGGTATTTATGGTGTTATAATGGATGGTTTTGTATTTATGATAGTATGATTGTGTATTTCCTGCTGCTTAGGCTTCCGCACTGTGTTACTGATATATCCCTGGTACCCACGGGTCTAGGTGGATTATGATCTACTGAGTTTTGTGATATTGTATTATATTATGAAAAAAAATGTGGAAATTAAGCAGGACGTGACAGCTTGGTATCAGAGCTAACCAGGTTACTAGATCTTGTAGAATTGGTTAGGCTTAGCTGTGAGTACATATCATTGTATAGCATGTGGATATGGGTAGAGTTGGTTGAGGGTTGTTCAGTTGCGAAACCGGGATTTGTCGATGAAATTCCGTGTTTTTCTTGGGATGACGATTCCAATAAAAGTAAGACAGATCATTGATGACTTTCGTGTCGATGTGATAGGACAGACCTAGACTTGGCAGGGAGTAGTTAACATGATTAGTGTAAATCATTGTGTTAACTATATGTGTTGTAGAGATACTGATAGATTCCTATTGTGTTGCACAATGGAGCCCAAGGATAATAACTTGGGAAGTGGCTCCAAGGAGACTGCGAGTGATGAGTCTCCTTCTGTGCCTTGAGGTTTGACGAGGTAGGTATTGCGGGAGATCAGGCGGAGTGTAAGGAGACGCGAACGCTCTCCTACTACTGTGGGGTGCACCATTGAGAGGTTCACACGTATGCATCCTCCGACCTTCTCTGGAGGACCTGACCCAATGACGGCAGAGAACTGGATGCAGGAGACCGAGAAGGTCTTGGCCGTGTTGTAGTGTACTGAGGAACAGAGGGTCCTCTTCGCCACTTATAGACTGATAGGAAAGGCCGAGAGGTGGTGGACTATAGTGAGAGTGTTGGAGCAACAGAGGGCGACTCCTATAGCCATGACATGGGACCAGTTTAAAGAATTGTTCTTTGATAGGTCTTTTCCAGCTACTGTCAAGGAGGTTAAGGTAGAAGAGTTCCTGAGTCTGAAGCAGGGACAGCTATCCGTCTAGTAGTATGCAGCACGTTTCATCGAGCTCTCTCTCTTCACCCCATATATTGTTCCTGATGAAGTGAAGAAGGCGAGGTAGTTTGAGAGAGGCTTGAGGCGGAGTATATTCAAGCAAGTGGTGGTGCTACGAATGCAGGACTTTGCTGAGTTAGTTGACAGGGCGGCCTTGGTAGAGATTGGTGAGTGTCTTGATGTAGAGGAGCAGGGATAGAGGAAGAGATCTGCATCTACCGGCTATCAGCAGGGTTATAGATCGAGCCAGTGGAGAAGAGGAAATCATGGTAAAGGGCGGAGGTAGGAGACGAGAGGATGCGAGGTGCAGACAGGACAGGGTTATCCACTCTGTCAGACTTGTTGTAGGAGGCACTAGGGAGAGTGTCGAGATGGTGGTGTGGTGTGCTATCGTTGCGGTAAATCGGGGCATATGGTGCGAGACTGCCCTACCTTACCAGATGTAGTTCCAATTCCCAGACCATACCGGGGAGGTTATCAGGCGCCACGTGGGGGCCAGTAGAGGAATGCGGCTCCAGCTAGGGTGTTTACTCTGACGCCAGGTGAGGCTGAGACAGCAGATGACGTGGTGACAGGTATGGTTATTATGCTTTCTTTTAAGGTTATTGCATTGTTTGATTCAGGAGCTACACACTCATTTGAGTCTTTGGGGTGTGTTAAATTATATGTGGCTGAAACACAATCATTAGATGTTTAATTGTTGGTATCTACCCCGACTGGGTTAGCAGTGAGGTGTAGTAGGGTGCTCCGAGGTTGTCCAGTTGATATTCAAGGAAAGACTTTGTCTGCTGATCTGATAGTACTGCAGAAGTTTGATGTTATATTTGGCATGGATTGGCTAGCAGCTAATTTTGCCAACATATATTGCCGGGCACGAGAAGTGATATTCAGATCTCTGGGGGAAGCAGAATTCAAGTTCGTAGGGTCGCAAGTGTAATCCTCTCCTCAGTTTGGTTCAGCTATTCAGGCCAGAAGACTACTGTTGAGTGGTTGTCAGGGGTTTGTGGCTATTGTGAAGGAGATGTCGGAGAATGAATTGAAACTTGCTAGCATGCCTGTAGTAAAGGAGTTTACAGATGTTTTCCCAGACAAGTTACCAGGCTTGCCACCCGATCGTGAGGTAGATTTCCCTATTGATCTACCTTCTGGTACAGCGCCGATTTCTAAAGTACCTTATTGAATGGCGCCAGCAGAATTGGCAGAATTGAAGAATCAGTTGCAAGATCTGCTTGATAAGGGCTTCATACGACCCAGTGTATCTCTGTGGGGAGCTCTAGTTTTATTTGTGAAGAAGAAATACGGGACTATGAGAATGTGTATAGACTATAGGGAGATTAATAAAGTGACAATCAAGAACAAGTATCCTCCACCCCGTATCGACGATTTGTTTAACTAGCTCCAGGGTACATGGGTGTATTCGAAGATTGACCTCAGATTCGGCCACCATCAAGTAAAGGTGAAAGCAGAAGATGTCTCGAAGATGGCCTTCAAGACTAGGTACGGGCATTATGAGTTTCTCGTTATGCTGTTTGGTTTGACGAATGCTCCTGCAGTATTTATGGACTTGATGAATAGAGTCTTCCACCAATACCTAGACCAGTTTGTTGTTGTATTTATTGATGATGTATTGGTCTATTTGAGGAGCTATGAGGAGCATGAGATGCACTTGAGGCAGGTTTTGCAGACGCTTCGGGAAAAGAAGTTATACGCCAAGTTCAGTAAATGTGAATTTTGGCTTGAGAAAGTTGCGTTCATAGGGCATGTTGTATTTGGAGACGGTATTTCTGGGGATCCTAGCAAGATTGAGGTGGTAGTGAATTGGGCTAGACCGAGAAATATCCAGGAGATTAGGAGTTTCTTGGGGCTAGCTGGCTATTACCACCGTTTCGTTAAGAAATTCTCAGCTTTGTCAGGACCTTTGACACGACTAACAAGGAAGAATGTCAGATTTGAGTGGGACGATAGCTGTGAGCAGAGTTTTCAAGAATTGAAGCAAAGATTTCACAACACCAGTATTGGTTATCCCATCAGGGGGTAAGGGGTATGTTATTTACAGTGATGCATCCTTGAAGGGACTTGGCTGTGTATTGATGCAGCATGGTAGGGTAGTGGCGTATGCGTCCAGGCAGTTGAAAAAATATTAAAAGAACTACCCTACCCATGATCTTGAATTGGCTGCAATGGTGCATGCATTGAAAATTTGGAGGCATTACCTGTATGGCGAGCAGTATGAGATTTTCTCCAACCATAAGAGCTTAATGTATTTCTTCATGTAGAAGGAACTGAATATTAGACAGAGAAGGTGGTTGGAGCTGATTAAGGATTTTGATTGTACCATCAGTTATCACCGAGGGAAAGCAAACGTGGTAGCTAATGCGTTAAGCAAGAAATCCAAGGAACTAGTGTTGGAGGCTATGGAGATCCAGTATTCGATCATGATGGATCTGGAGAGACTCGGCATAGAGTTGGTAGAGAGTAATCTCCCAGTTTGTATTGCTAGCCTAGTAGTACAGCCTACTCTTCAAGAAAGAATTAAAGTCGCTCAAAAGGAAGACCCAGAATTAGTAGAGGTGATGGATAGAGTGTAGAATGGTCAAGGGAGGAATTCAGTATTGTAGATGATGGAGATTTACGGTTCCGTTCCATATTATGCATTCCTATCGATACAGAAATCAGGAAGACTATTTTAGAGGAGGCTCACAGATCTTTGTATACAGTTCATACCGGTAGTACGAAGATGTACAGAGATCTGCGAGAGTCGTATTGGTGGAGTGGTATGAAGAGAGAAATCACTGGGTATGTAGCCCAGTGTTTGACATGCCAGCAGGTAAAGATTAAGCACTAGAGGCCGGCAGGGTAGTTGCAGCTATTATTTATCCCAGAGTGGAAGTGGGATCATATATCTATGGACTTCGTGTCCGGACTGCCGATGGCATTACATGGACAGAATGCCATCTGAGTGATTGTTGACCATTTGACTAAGACTGCCCACTTTATACTTATCAAGATCAGCTATGCCCTCAACCGTTTAGTAGAGATCTACTTTCAGGAGATAGTTCGTTCATATGGGGTGCCTGTATCGATTGTGTCAGATCGAGACCCGCGTTTTACGTCACATTTTTGGAAGAGTCTGCAAGAAGCATTAGGGTCTGAATTGTCATTTAGCACGACATTCCATTCTCAGTCAGATGGGCAGACTGAGAGGGCGATACAGACATTAGAAGATATGCTCCGTGTGTGTGTATTAGATTTTGGGGGTAGTTGGACTCAGTTCATGCCATTGGTAGAATTTGCATATAATAACAGTTATCAGACTAGCATTGGCATGACACCATTTAAGGCTCTATACGGTAGGAGATGTCATTCTCCTTTATTTTGGGATGAAGTGGGTGAGCGGCGAGTAGTGGGGTCTGAGCTTGTGTAGCAAGCGCGTGATAAGGTTCGGCTTATTAGAGACAAGATTAGTGCAGCTCAGAGCCGACAGAAAAAGTTATGCTGATAATTGCTACAGGAATCTGGAATTTGATGTGGGTAATCATATGTTTTTGAAGATAGCCCCGTTGAAAGGGATTATGCGATTTGGAAAGAAGGGTAAACTTAGTCCTAGGTTTATCGGTCCATTTAAGATTCTAGATAAAGTGGAGCCGATAGCCTATAGGCTAGCTTTACCACCTGTGTTGTCTAGGATCCACGACGTATTCCATGTTGTTATGTTGAGAAAATATGTCCCAGATCCTTCTCATATCATCAGTTATGATGAATTAGAACTTAATGATTCACTGGTGTATGAGGAGGTACCAGTACAGATTCTAGATAGGAAAGTACATTAGCTACATAACAAGAAGATTCCTCACGTAAAAGTTTTGTGGAGGAATCATGCAATTGAGGAGGCTTCTTGGGAATCCGAGGAACAGATGAAGTAGAAGTATCCACATCTATTCCAAGGGGTCTAAATGGGTAAAATGTAAGTAGTTAGGTAGTATTTCTTTTGCAGGTACATGTAATGGTTTAATTAGTGTAGCATTTTAGTTTTGGGAGAAGTTTTCGTTTGTATATGTAATCTCCCAAGACTCGGAATGTAACCACGGTATTCCTCCACTATAAGTGAGGGTAAGTAATAAAATAAGTAGACCCTTTTCTTGTTAAGGGATGACGGGTTACATGAATAGTAAATTTCGAGGACGAAATTTTATAAGGAGGGGAGAATGTAACAACCTAAAGAATAATGACATTTAAATAATAAAGAGGAAGGGAAATGGAAACAGTAACAGAAGGAGGAAGTCGACTTCATCGACAACATTGCACTTTGCAAGCAATAACCGAGGGGAATCATCAGGGCTTCGTCGACGAATACAGGGGATTTGTTGACGAGGGTTTAAGAGAATTCGTCGAAAAATACAGGGGATTCGTCGATGAGGGGTTAAGCGAATTTGACGACAAAGACTGAATTTTGTCAACGAAGAAATACCGAGAGAGGTTTTGAGCCGGCTAAATTTCATCGACGAGGACTGAATTTCGTCGATGAAATTATTAAAGGATTCGTCGACAAATGATGTGGCTCATTGACGAATCTAGTTCTATAAATATAGAAAAATCCGGATTTTACTTCACAGTTAAGCTATTTTCATTTTCTGTCTCTCCCTTTCAATTTTCTCCATCTCTTTTGTCGATTTCGGGCTAAATTTACACCGGATCGACAATCTGAAGCCACCACGATGCTGCTGGGATAGTTCTTTGCAAGTTTTCCTGAGCGCTTCGCCAATGGGGCTGAGTTGGAAACCATCCCAAATCCACGATAAGACTTTTTGCGCAATATTTGGATTTTTGATAGTTGTAGAAAGTATTATACGCATAGAAATACTGAACTTTAGTTCTGGGGAATGTTGTTTCCAGGGTGTTGAGTTGGAAACCCTGCGGGTGCAGGACAGATTTTCTTAGGGGGTTTTCAGGAATCAAGTAAGGGAATAAACTAAGCTAGTTCTTTTTTAGAAAATGTATGTATATATAGCATTTGATTTTAGAAAAGTAAATATGTTCATATATATGATTTATATTTGAGAAAACACTATTGAAAATGATGACATGTTGAATACATGAAAAACCCGTTCAGTGTGGCATGAGTAGGAATTGTTTTGAAATACTGTTTTCTGGAAATGTGATCATGATACGGATTTTTATAATGGAAAACTGACGTACGGGCCAAGATTTTTATATGATTTTCTGGCATACGGGCCGTGCTATGTGTATGATTTTCCAGCGTACGGGCTAACCTATGGATATATTTTGTCGACGTACGGGCCATTCTATGGATGTGATTTGCTAGCGTACGGGCTATGCTATGATATGATTTGCTGGCGTACGGACCAAGCTATGGAAATGATTTGCCAGCGTATGGGCTGTGCTAGATTTTCTGGCGTATGGGCCGAGCTATAGTAAAATGTGAAATACCGGCGTACGGGCTGATGATTTTCAAGATATACATATATATATATATATATATATGCGAAATGATATGATTGATTTGATAATTAATGATATGAAATATCCATGTATCACAGTTTCAATATATGTTATATGATTTCAGAACCTGGTTGGTTTGGTTTTTGGCTAGCACTTGCACCGTACTGTTGCTATGTGTCCATGGTCTTAGTGATCATAATATTTGTGTTAACGCCACTATATGGAGTGGTGTGAGATTGGATGGTCGATGTGGTTTTTAAGAAGTGTGTGATCGCCCCTGGTGTACGGACTAGGTTTGGTAGACCCATCAAACTTATAGACTGTACTTTTGACTTGGCAGTGGTTGGCTAACCATTGTGAGGTCCTGCCTTCGGGCCACGCAACCCAGCCTTCGGGCTATGCAACCCAGTCATGTGGAGGTAATACATGACAACAACCAGCTAACCTACCAGAAATGTTTTGTGCTATTATTATTATATGAGATGAAATATGTTTATGAAAATACAGTATGTTTTGCCATGTTTTGATGATATATATGTTTTCCCAGATTTGAAAAAAAAATTATTGAATATGTTTTGTAGGGTATATGTATAACACGGAATACTCATGTTGCCACAAACTGGTATTAGTTTATTTCCCTTACTGAGAGGTGTCTCACCCCAAAATTCTATAAACTTTTTAGGAGCCCTAGATAAGAGAGTGGGAAAAGCCCCGCTGATCTAGAGCTGTTGTCTATCCTTTCTGAAGGGTAAGTTTTAGTAGGGACAATTGGATTTTATGGGAAATGTCCCTGGATTTTGTTTTGGAATGTACATACTGGAATACAGTGGACATAGTGACTCTGGTATTTATGGTATTATAATGGATGGTTTTGTATTTATGATAGTATGATTGTGTATTTCCTGCTGCTTAGGCTTCTGCACCGTGTTACTAATATATCCCTGGTACCCATGGGTCTAAATGGATTATGATCTGCTGAGTTTTATGATATTGTATTATATTATGGAAAAAAATGTGGAAATTAAGCAGGTCGTCACACCCCTGGTGTACGAACCAGGTTTGGCAGACCCATTGGACTTATAGACTATACTTTTGACTTGGCAGTGGTCAGCCAACCATTGTGAGGTCCCGCCTTCGGGCCACACAACCCAGTCATGTGGGGGTAATACATGACAACAGCCAACTAACCTACTAGGAATGTTTTGTGTTATTATTATTATAGGAGATGAAATATGTTTATGAATATACAGTATGTTCTGCCATGTTTTGATGATATATATGTTTTCCCATATTTGACGAAACAGTTACTGAATATGTTCTGTAGGGTATATGTATAACACATAATACTCATGTTACCACACACTGGTATTAGTTTATTTTCCTTACTAAGAGGTGTCTCACCCTAAAATTCTATAAACTTTTCAGGAGCCTAGATAGGAGAGCGGGAAAAGCCCCGTTGATCTAGAGCTGTTGTCTGCCCTTTCTGAAGGGTAAGTTTTAGTATGGACAATTGGATTTTGTGGGAAATGTCCTTGGATTTTGTTTTGGGATGTACATACTGGAATACAGTGGACATAGTGACTCTGGTATTTATGGTATTATGATGGATGGTTTTGTATTTATGATAGTATGATTGTGTATTTCCTGCTGCTTTGGCTTTCGCACTATGTTACTGATATATCCCTAGTACCCACAGGTCTAGGTGGATTATGATCTGTTGAGTTTTGTGATATTGTATTATATTATGGAAAAAAAATGTGGAAATAAAGCAGGTCGTCACACCCCTGGTGTAGGAACCAGGTTTGGCAGACCCATCGGACTTATAGAATGTACTTTTGACTTGGTAGTGGTCGGCCAATCATTGTTAGGTCCCGCCTTCGGGCCACACAACCCAGTCATGTGGGGGTAATACATGACAACAGCCAGCTAACCTACTAGGAATGTTTTGTGTTATTATTATTATATGAGATGAAATATGTTTATGAAAATACAGTATGTTCTGCCATGTTTTGATGATATATATGTTTTCCCATATTTGACGAAACAGTTACTGAATATGTTCTGTAGGGTATATGTATAACACAGAATACTTATGTTACCACACACTGGTATTAGTTTATTTTCCTTACTAAGAGGTGTCTCACCCTAAAATTCTATAAACTTTTCAAGAGCCTAGATAGGAGAGTGGGAAAAGCCCCGCTGATCTAGAGCTGTTGTCTGCCCTTTCTGAAGGGTAAGTTTTAGTAGGGACAATTGGATTTTGTGGGAAATGTCCTTGGATTTTGTTTTGGGATGTACATACTGGAATACAGTGGACATAGTGACTCTGGTATTTCTGGTATTATGATGGATGGTTTTGTATTTATGATAGTATGATTGTGTATTTCCTACTGCTTTGGCTTTTGCACTGTGTTACTGATATATCCCTGGTACCCACAGGTCTAGGTGGATTATGATCTGTTGAGTTTTGTGATATTGTATTATATTATGGAAAAAAAATGTGGAAATGAAGCAGGTCGTCATACCCCTGGTGTACGAACCAGGTTTGGCAGACCCATCGGACTTATAGACTGTACTTTTGACTTGGTAGTGGTCGGCCAATCATTGTTAGGTCCCGCCTTCGGGCCACACAACCCAGTCATGTGGGGGTAATACATGACAATAGCCAGCTAACCTACCAGGGTTATTTTTGTATTATTGTTATGATATATGATAAATTATGCTTGTAGAAATCCATTATGTTTTGCTTTGAAATGAGTATACATGTTTTTCCCAGAAATCATTACATACAGTTTTACTTGTTATGTTTATATATATATATATATATATATATATATATATATATATATATATATATATATATATGATTATATGCATATCACATGAATCCTTATGTTTCCACACACTAGTATTAGTTTATTTCCCTTACTGAGAGGTATCTCAACCCCAATTTTATGAACATTTCAGGTGCCCCTGATAGGAGAGCGGATAAAGCTCCGCTAAGGTAGTACAGCTGGTTTGCCCTTCTCGAAGGGTAAGTGTTTTGATAGGGTAGGATGTATTTTGTGGGAATGACACTAGGACTCCTTTTGGGTTGTAAATATAATTACAGTGGATGTAGAAACTCTGGTATTGTGATGTATGGTATAATGAGGTGTTTAGGATTTACGTTTCCTATTGCATAGGCTTCCGTTTTGTATTCCTGTTATATCCGTGGTACCTATGGGTTTAGGATGATTATGATCTGCTGGATTTATTATATTGGTTTTATTATAAAAGGAAAAAAATGTATGGAAATTAAGTAGGTCGTCACAATCTTGCACAACATATCGGCGGGATTTTTAGCTGTAGCAGTCTTCCAAAGAAGTATCTTGCCTCCATCAATAATATCCCATATAAAATGAAACTGAACGTTGATATGCTTCATTCGTGTATGGTAGACTTAGTTTTTTGCCAAATGAATAGCACTTTGGCTATCACATAATACAATAATGTGCTTCTGAACAACTCCCAAATTTTCAAGTAAACCCTGCAACCAAATAGCTTCCTTAACAGCCTTTGAAGTTGCCATGTACTTTACTTCTGTTGTAGACAAGGCAATGGTAAACTGTAAGGTAGACCTCTAACTCTCTGGACCATTAGCAAATGTAAAAACATATCCAGTAGTTGATCGATGTTTATCTAGATCTCCTGCAAAATCAAAATCCACATATCCAATAACCTATTGTTCAATAGTATTATTCTTCTCAAATACTATATCAATATCAATCGTATTCATAATATATCTCAAAATCCATTTCATAGCTTGCATTTGTCCTTTACCCGGATCATGCATATACCTGCTCACCATACTAACGACTTATGAAATATCAAGTCTAGTACAAATCATTGCATACATTAGACTACCAACAATACTTGCATAAGGAACCTGTGAGATATACTTACATTCCTAATCTAATTTAGGAGATAAAACCGCACTAAGTTTGAAATGAGGAGCAAGATGAGTGCTTACTGGTTTTGACTGCTCAGACATGCCAAAACTCTATACTACCTTCTTCAAATACTATTTATAAGACAAACTAACTCTTCCTCTCATTCTATTTTGTGAATCTCCATGCCAAGTATCTTCTTTGCTTCACCAAGATCTTTCATCTCAAACTCTTGATTTAACTGAATTTTCAACTTGTTGATTTCTTCCCTATTCTTTGAAGCTATCGACATATCATCAATATACAAGAGTAAATATATAAAAGATCCATTTTTTAGTCTGCAAAAATTAACACAATGATCATGTTTATTTCTGATATACTTCTGACCCATCACAAACTGATGAAATCACTTGTACCATTGTCTTGGAGACTATTTTAAACCATACAACGATTTACCTAGTTTACATACCCAATTTTATTTTCCAACAACCTGAAATCCATCTGACGGAGTCATATAGATTTAGTCTTCCAAATCACCATGTGAAAATGCAGTTTTTACATCGAACTAAACTAGTTCAAGATCTTGTGCTACCAAAGCCAACAAAATTCAAATGGAAGAATGTTTAACAACTGGAGAAAATTCCTCATTATAATCAATGCCTTCCTTTTGTGCGTAGCCCCTAGCTACCAATCTAGCTTTGAAGTGAACATTATTTGCATCTGGAAATCTTTCTTTCGTTACATAAATCCATTTGCAACCAATTGCTTTCTTACCCTTGGGCAGCTGGGCTAGCTCCCAATCGTTTGATTCTGATGAAGAGACTGCATTTCTTCATCCATCGCTCTTTTCCACTTATCTAATTCATAGTTCCTCATTACTTCTTTGAAAGTGCAAGGAACATTATCCTCCACAACTGGAAGTGCATAGGCCACCATATTAGTATACCGAATAGGTTTTCGAATTTCTCGTCTTGGCCTTTGAGAAACAATTGATTATTGTTGGTGTGAAGATTCTCAAATTGGAATCTCCTCTTCTTGTATACTATTCCCCACTGTAACTGGAGAGTTACCTTATTTAGTTTCATTTCTCACTAGGTTTCCCAAAATTGTCTCAACCTCCATCTATTGTTGAGTACTATTGATCTTCTCTTCAACTTGTGACTCCTTGCGTATTGTTTTCCTCATCATCGCAAGTTCATCAAAAGTCACTTCCCTACTTAAAATCATTTTTTTTTGTCTCAAGACACCAAAGACGGTATCCTTTGACTTCTGCACTTATCTCCAAGAATATTACTTTCTTGGCTTTTAGATCCAACTTAAATTCTTTAACATGATAATAAGTCATGTACCAAATACATGTAAAGAATCATAATCACTAGCAGGCTTTCCAGACCATACTTCATAAGGTGTTTTTCCCCTATTGCAGATGATGGTAGACGGTTGATGAGATGACCAGCATATCTAACAGCCTTAGCCAAAAACCTTTTATCTAACCTAGCATTAGACAACATACATCGAACTTTTTCTAGCAAAGTCTGATTCATGCGCCCTGCCACCCCATTCTGCTGTGGTGTATCTCTAACAGTGAAGTGTCGAGCAATACCTTCATCCTGACATACCTTCATAAATGGGTCACTCGTGTATTCACCACCATTATCTAATCTGAGTCGTTTAATCTTTATGCCAGTTTGAGTTTCAACTAATTTTTTCCACTTAAGGAAAATATCACACACTTCATTTTTATGCTTCATAGAATACACCTAAACTCTTCTGGAAAAATCATTAACAAAAGTAACAAAATAATGCATATCGCCCAATGAAGTCGTTTTTGTGGGCTCCCATACATCTGTATGGATGTAGTCTAAAATACCTTCAGTCTGGTGGATTGTACTACCAAGTTTCACTCTAGTCTGTTATCCCATAATGCAATGCTCACAAAATTCAAGTTTGCACACCTTTGCACCCTTTAACAAACCTCGCTTAGCTAATTGTTGCAAAGATTTTTCTCCTACATGTGCTAATCGCATATGCCATAACCTGATTGTATCTGAGCCTGCATCTTTCTCAGAAACAACAGCTGCTGAGCCAATAACTATACTACCTTGTAAATAGTATGAGTTATTTTTCCTTATTCCTTTCATCACCACCAATGCACCTAATTTAATCTTTAAGGTTCCATCTTTCAAAGTGATAGTGAACCTTTTAAATTCCAAGGCACCCAATGAAATCAAATTTTTATTTAGGCTTGGAATATACCTAATATCAGTTAAGGTTTTAATAGTTCCATCTTGACATTTCAACTATATTGATCCTATTCCAGTTATTTTACAAGTATTATCATTTCCCATAAAAACAACCCCACCATCTAATTCTTCAAAATTAGAAAACCATTCCCTATTGGGACACATGTGATAGGAACAACCAGAATCCAAAATCCACTCACCAAAATAATGTGACAAAGATGTTCCAAAAAGAGAAAAATCTGACTCACTTCCATCATCATTGGCAATATTGACATTAGAATGTGTTTTGCCCTTATTCTTTTGCTGTAATTTAAGGCAATCTTTCTTCCAATGCCCTCTCTCACGACGAAAGGCGCATTCATGTTTAGCAGGTCTCCCATGAGATATACTCCTCCCATGAGATTTACTTCTCCTTCTAGGCTTATGACTCTAAGAACGTCCCCTTATTGTTAGTGTTTCTGTTGTTTCCTTATGGACCCTCTGATCCTTCTTTCTACATTCAGTACTAATCAATGCAGTACAAATAACATCAAAGTAACTTTATCTTTTCTATACAATAAAGTAGTGGTATGATGTTCATAATCATCGGGGAGAGAGTTTAGCAACAATATGACTTTATCCTCATCTTTAACCTTTTCATCCAAATTTAACAAATCAACCAAAATTTTATTAAAAGCATTTGTGTGGTCATTAATCGAAATACCTGGTTGATACTGGAAGCGAAACAATTTTCTTTTCAAATAGAGCCAATTTTCCAGATTCTCGGTCATAAATGTATCTTCCAATGTCTTCCATAATTTCTTTGCAGATGTCTCCCTCAGAACACAATGTTGACCTCAGAGGCCATACTTGATTTTGATAATGACAAATACTCAAGTATTTCATGGCTATCTAGTTTATGTGTAGGTATATATTAGCAGATCAATTGATGGCACATGAAATAAAGTCTACAGACCCTAAAGATATTCTTTTGTTGTAATTTATATTATTATTCTACTTGGGTCTGTAATAGTAATTGTAGAAAAAAAGTCTGTAATATTCTATGCATGTCATGGGGAATCAATTAAGCCGGATAGGACTTAATAGGCAAAACTGTGAGAGGCCGGGCGACCTAACCCTCAGTGTTCAAAACACTTCGGGCAACCAAACCATTGACCGGTCAGAATGCTGACTTGGTTTCGTACGACTGAACTTAAATGACCGCATCTTCCATGGGCGACTGAACCATAACTCTGACCTTTCCCCACCAACTGGGCAGCCCAAACTTCACATTCAAAATGGCTTCAGGCGATCAAACACATGAGTTCGACTAATCAAACTCCAGACCAGGTGACCGAATCACGGACTTTTGGAAATCGCCTTAGTTCAGCCAATGAAAGCTTGACTTGAGCACTCGAACCTTCAAAATAACTTTTTTGACTAAGTCTGTTCGGGTGACCGAACCTTGGATTGGGCACCCGAAAACTCTCGAGTTGTTTTATTTTTATCGAGGTTAAAGATGGTTAAACGAGGTTAATTTCATTAAAAGGTTTTAAAACAATTTTAATAAAGACATCTTTGTCCCTTACGGTCATAATTTAGCCAACTTCTATATATAAGGCTTCATTTGCAAGGATTAACAAGAAATTAGCAAATTGATTAGTGAGAAATCCTCTGAAAATTTCCTAATCCTATTCTCTCCTACTAAGTTCATAAACCTCAAATGCCTTCATTCCTTTGAGAAATCTTACCTTGTGAGTGTTTTATTCATCATTCTAAATTGTTAGAAACCCTCACTTGCTTTGTGCTTGTGATTCTTATTGGAGGGTTGAACAAATAATTTTTCCCTTTGATTTTATCAATAAATCTTGGGTTGGGAAAAATTCCTACAACTTAGTGAGTCTTTACATTTGGATTGCAAGATTCATTAGGCTTATATTTTTGGTGTGCAAAATATTTTACGAGCTATATTATTCAAACAACTCTTGTGCTTATTTCATTGAGGAAAATATTTTGAGTTAGTTTAAATATTTGATTAGTATCTTTGAAACCCTAATCTATTTTTGAGATTTGTTATATCTTGTTTGAAAGAAATAGCTTGCTAGAATACTCTTGACCATATTTGTGATTATACATTGCTAAGTGTTTGCTTATACAAAATCACACCACCGAGCTTATAATTTCCTATACTGTTGATGTGTGGTTGATTGATTACATTTGGTACATATCTGTTTGATTGAGAAGCATAATCACTGTACCCAATTTTTTATTGAGAAATTTGTTGTATTCCAGGCATGACCAGAGAGGGTGGTAATCCAGCCCAGGAAGGATTGTATGTAAAGGTTGAGGTCAGTCCTGTGCTAATTGACGTGGTAGTTTTAGGTGCTGCTCCACTCGTTAAGTGAGCTTATAGTATAATCCTTATACTTGTTAGCCAAGGCGGGGACGTAGGCAGTTTGATGAACCTCAATAACATTTTTGGATGTCGTCTTCACTTACCGCTTTATTGTGCATGCTTAGTTAAATCAATTGTGCAATTTAATTTCCTCTGATTATTTATATTGATTTATTTTATATGCACTAGATTGACCTTAGGCTTTTGTAATACTGTTGTTAGTGGATTGACCTAGAGAACAAATTTTTAAAAATACCAATTCATCCCCCTCTTGGGATTACAGTAAAGTTAACAATTGGTATCAGAGCCTAGTAGCTTAGACTTAATAGTTATTTTGCAAAAGATCTAGATGGCTCATAGCACTATAACTGTAGAGACTTGAAGAATTTTAGTAATTAAATAATAAAAGAAAGGAGAGAATGTTTTATTAGTTTATGAATTGAAGCATAATTTGTTGAACATTAGTCAATTGTGTGATAAAGGCTATAAGGTTTCATTTGAAAATGATGAATGCATAATTGAAAGTAAATTAGATCATAAAATTCTTTTCACTGCAAATCGTCATGAAAATGTATATACTACTACTTTTGATAATCTAACTTCACAACAAGTAACTTGTTTTTTGCAATAAATGAAGCTAGTTGGTTATGACATAGGCACTTAGGATACGCTAGCATGGATTTGTTGTCAAAACTAGTAAGAAAGGACTTAGTGAAAGGCTTGCCTAAAACACCATTTGTTTAAGATAAAATCGGTGATGCATGTCAAATGGGTAAGTAAACAAAATCAAGCTTTAAGAAAAAGAAATTTATATCTACCACTAGACCACTTGAAATGCTTCACTTGGACTTATTTGGTCCAAATTTTGTGCAAAGTCTTGGTGAAAAATCATATGCTTTTTTTGTTGTTGATGATTATTCTAGTTTCACATGGGTGTTGTTTCTCTCACATAAAAATGAATCGTGTGAATAGTTTACTAAGCTATGCAGGAAAATTCAAAATGAAAAAGGTTATAAGATAACTCACATAAGAAGTGATAGAGGCACTGAATTCAAAAATGATGACATAGAAAATTATTATGACCTAGAGGGCATATCACACAACTTTTCTGCACCTAGTACTCCACAGCAAAATGGTGTGGTAGAAAGAAAGAATAGGTCATTACAAGAAATGGGTAAGACTATACTAAATGAACATAAATTACCAAAATATTTTTGGGCTGAAGCTATTAGTACTGCATGTTATGTCATAAACAGGGTGTTAATTAGGCCTTCACTTAATAAAACCCCATATGAATTGTGGAACAACCATAGACCTAATATTTCCTATTTTCATACTTTTGGTTCTAAATGCTTTGTACTTATGGATAATGAACATCTAGGGAAATTTGATTCTAAATATGATGAAGACATTTTCCTAAGTTATTCTCTTAATAGTAAAGCATATAGAGTTTTCAATAAAAGAACTTTAACTGTCATTGAATCTATTCATATTGTATTTGATGAATCTAATCCATTCTTTAAGAAAGATGACGAAGATGATATTGACATTAGAAAATGCTTAGATAAGTTATCTATTGAAAACAATATGAGTGAAAATTTAGAAACAAATGATAATCGTTTGAAGATAATAACAATGAGAATGAAATTCTGGAGTTGCCTAGGGATTGGAAATTCATTAGGAACCATTATATAGATCAAATCACAGGTGAACCTTCCCGTGGTAGAGCCACAAGATCTTCCTTGAGAAACCTAGTGAGTCACTCTGCTTTCTTGTCCCAAGAAGAACCTAAAATATTAAAGAAGCCATAGAGGATGAGTCTTGGGTGATGTCTATGCAAGAAGAACTTAATCAATTTGAAAGAAGCAAAGTGTGGACCCTAGTACCTAGGCCTAATGATCGTACAATTATTGGAACCAAATGGGTATATAGAAATAAGAAAGATGAGAATGGGGTAGTAACTAGGAATAAGGCTAGACTAGTTGCCTAGGGTTATAATCAGGAGGAAGGGATGGATTTTGATGAAACCTGTGCTCTTGTTGCTAGAATGGAAGCCATACATATGTTACTTTCTTATGCTACTTTTAAGAACTTTAAATTGTATCAAATGGATGTTAAAAGCGTATTCCTTAATGGCTACATTAATGAAGAAGTGCATGTAGAACAACCACCAGTTTTGAAAATCATAAATGTCCTGATCATGTATACTGGTTGTCCAAAGCCTTGTACGGATTGAAACAAGCTCCTAGAGCTTGGTATGAGAGGTTTAGTGGTTTTCTACTACAAAATGGGTTGACTCATGGCAAAATAGACACTACACTTTTCATTAAATCCAAAAATGATGATATGCTTTTGGTTCAAATTTATGTTGATGATATCATTTTTGGAGCAACTAATGATGAGTTGTGTAAGGAGTTTGTCAAATGCATGCAAACTGAATTTGAAATGAACATGATGGGTGAACTTAGTTTCTTTCTAGGGCTTCAAATTAAACAAGCTAAAAATGAAACTTTTATATGTCAATCTAAATATGTTAGGGACTTGCTAAAGAAATTTAATATGGAAGATGGTAAAATTCTTGGTACTCTTATGAGTTCTTCCACCAAACTTGATAAAGATGAGTAAGGAATCCCTGTTGATGTGAAATTTTATCGTGGCATGATAGGTAGTCTCCTATACCTCACAGCTAGTAGGCTTGATATTATGTTTAGTATGTGCATGTGTGCTAGGTTTTAGGCCGCTCCTAAGGAGTCTCCTCTTTTAGCAGTTAAACGAATCCTTAGGTATCTAGTTGGAACCATAGAATTAGGATTATCATATCCTAAGCATACGACTTTTGAGATTGTTAGCTATACCGATGTGGACTTTGTCGGTAGTAAGGTTGATAGGAAGAGTACTAGTGGCACTTGTCACTACTTAGGACAATCTCTGGTTTATTGGTTCTCCAAGAAATAGAACTCAGTTGTCTTATCCAAAGCCGAAACAGAACATATTGCAGCTGGAAGTTGTTGTGCTCAAATTCTATATATGAAAGAACAACTTGTGGATTTCGGATTGCACTACGATACAGTACCAATTAAATGTGATAATACTAGTGCAATCAATATTTCAAATAATCCTATCTCACATTCACAAACTAAACATATTGAGTTTAGACATCATTTCCTTCGTGATCATGTGTAGAAAGGGGATGTGGCACTTGAGTTTGTGTGCACAAATAAGCAGTGGGCAAATATTTTCACTAAACCACTTCTAGAAGATAGGTTCATATAGATTAGACATGAGCTAGGTCTAATGCACAGTAGGGATGCCTCCTAGATATTTGATAGATTGCATGAACTTAGGGAGAGCTTTCTAACAATCTTAAGTCTAACAATTGATATAACAATTGGTATCACTTTTAATATTTCATTGGTTTAGACTTTATGAATTTGGTTGTGTTTTGAAATGCATAATCTTCATATCTATTGCATGATGATGATTGTATTTATGTTTTATGTCTTGATCATACTAGACTATTTGGGTTAAGTAGTTGTGGATAAAATGTTAATTTTAAAACTCAAAACAGGTCATTTCTATACAAGTATTTTTGGGAAAATGTCCTATTTTCAAATGGCATGCTGCCGAAATTTCTACATATTTCCCAAATCTATCTTGTACATTAATGCATCATACCCAATGCCTATGACTATTTATTTTAGAGCCCTTTTTGTTATTGCCAAAAGGCGGAGAAGAGGAGGCAAAAATGGGGTTGTATTTAAAAAAAAAAATGTTTGTATTAATAAATCTTAAACATTATGCATATTGTCAGGGGGAACCTTTCAAGGCTACACCCACTTTTTACATGATGTATTTGTCATCATCAAAAGGGGGGGGAATGTTGATCTTATAGGTCATACCCGATTTTGATAATGACAAATACTCAAGTATTTGATGACTATCTAGTTTATATGCAAGTATATATTAGCATATCAATTGATGATGCATGAAGTAAAGTCTAAAGACCATGAAGATATTCTTTTGTTGTAATTTATATTATTATTCTATTCGGGTCTGTAATAATAATTGTAGGAAAATGGTTTGTAATAATCTCTACATGTCATGCATGTAGGATATTGTAAATCTCAAAGACCTTAGAAGGTCCTTAGGTCCCTACACAAATGCACAAAATAGTCCCCATGATCACTTGCATTATTAGGGGAATCAATTAAACTAGATAGGACTTAATAGGCAAAACTATGAGAGGCCGGGCGACCAAACCATTAGTGTTCAAAACACTTCGGGCGACTGAACCATTGACCGGTCAGAATGCTGACTTTTTTTAAGGCTGCCAAACTTAAATGACCGCATCTTCCATGGGTGACCGAACAATAACTCTGACCTTTCCCTACCAACTCGGCAGCCTGAACTTCACGTTCAAAATAGCCTCAGGTGACCGAACATATGAGTTCGGTTAACCAAACTCTAGACTAGGCGACTGAATTGCAGACCTTTTGGAAATCGCCTCGATTTAGCCAACCAAAGCTTGACTTGGGCACCCAAACCTTCAAAATAACTTTTTTGACTGAGTCTGTTTGGGCAATCGAACCTTGGATCTGGCACTCGAAAACGCTCAGGTTGTTTTATTTTTACTGCTGTTAAAGATGGTTAAACGAGGTTAATTTCATTAAATGGTTTTACAACAATTTTAATAAAGACCTCTATCTATCTAATGGTCATAATTTAGCCTACTTCTATATATAGGGCTTCATTTGCAAGGATTAGCAAGAAATTAGAAAATTGACTAGTGAGAAATCCTCTGAAAATTTCCTAATCTTATTCTCTCCTACTAAGTTCATAACACTCAAATACCTTCATTCCTTTGAGAAATCTTACTTTGTGAGTGTTTTATTCATCATTCTAAATTGCTAGAAACCCTCACTTGCTTTGTTCTTGTGATTTTTATTGGGGGGTTGAGCAAAGAATTTTTCCCTTTGACTTTATCAATAAATATTGGGTTGAGAAAAATTCCAACAGCTTAGTGAGTCTTTGCATTTGGATTGCAAGATTCATTAGGCTTATACTTTTGGTGTGCAAAATATTTTACAAGCTATATTATTTAAACAACTCTTGTGCTTATTTCATTGAGGAAAATATTTTGAGTTAGTTTGAATATTTGATCAGCATCTTTGAAACCCTAATCTATTATTGAGATTTGTTATATCTTGTTTCAAAGAAATAACTTGATAGAACACTTTGGAGCATATTTGTGATTATACATTGCTGAGTGTTTGCTTGCTCAAAATCACATCATCAAGCTTACAATTTCCTATACTATTGATGTGTGGTTGATTGATTACATTTTGTACATATATGCTTGATTGAGAAGCATAATCACTGTACCTAGTTTTTTATTGAGAAATCTGTTGTATTCTAGGCATGGCTTGAGGGGGTGGTAATCCAGTCCGGGAAGGATTGTATGTAAAGGTTGAGGTTAGCCCTGTGCTAATTGACCATGTTGTTTTAGGTGCCGCTCCACTCGTTAAGTGAGCTTATAGTGTAATCCTTGTATTTATAAGCCAAGGCAGGGACATAGGCAGTTTGACGAACCTCGATAACATTTTTGGGTGTCGTATTCATTTACCGCTTTATTGTGCATGCTTAGTTAAATCAATTGTGCAATTTAATTTCTACTGATTATTTATATTGATTTATTTATATGCACTAGATTGACCTTAGGATTTTGTAATACTGTTGTTAGTGGATTGACTTAGAGAACAAATTTTTAAAAATACCAATTCACCCCTCTCTTGGGATTACTGTAAAGTTAACACACAATATTTCTAATTTTTAATGAGACACATACGAATCGTACCACATGCCTAATGATTGATCTTTTTCCAATCTTTGTCACCCATATCCACCTGTTTATCATCCAAAGCAATATTTAATTCTTGTTGATACAGGATGTCCATCACCTCACATTGCCATATACCAAAATTATTGGTACCATCAAATTTCTTCACCTCAAACCGAGCATTAGCTATCGTCTTTGATGTCGAATTCGAAGTTGTTGGAGTTCGTGTTGTAATGACCCGAATAATAATGATATTTAAATAATAAAGAAGGAGAGAAATGGAAACAAGAACAAGAGGAGGCAAGCATTCATTGACGACGTTGCATTTTGAATGTGATAATCCTAAAAAAATTTCCAAGCCTCGTCAACGAACACAAGGGTTTCGTCGACGAGGGTTTTTCAGGATCTTGTTGACGAGGTCATGTCTCGTCAATGAGAAGTTATCGAGAAAGGATTTTTGGGAAGTCTGAAATTTGTCGACGAGGGTGCAAGTTCGTTGACAAACTTTCTACATGACTTGTCGACGAGGTGACGCGGCTCGTCGACGAATCCCACAATATAAATAGCCTAAATCTGGGTTAAATGCATAATTTTCAGCGAAATTCTCTCATTTTCTCTCTCCTACAGTCTCTCCTTTCTCTCTCTTTGATTTCGGCCCCGTTATTTGCCGGATCGACGATCTGAGGCCGCCATGACGCTCCTAGGGAAGTTCTCTCCAAGTTTGCTGGAGCGGATCGTCGGTGGGACAAAGTTGGATTTTATCCCAAATTCAGGGTAAGACCTTTTGGTTGAAATTTGGCTTTCGAGCAGTTGTAGGAAATGTAAAAGACGTAGAAATAATGATGTTTTGTTTTGGGATATTTGATTTTCAGGGTGTTGAGTGGAGAACCCTGCAGGTGTAGAGACCCGTCATAGTAGGCGATTTTTAGCAAAAAACAGGTAAGGGAAATATGCTATGCTAGGTAGTTTTTAAAATGATTTTCAGTATGAAATGTATATTTTTACTAGATTAATATTCACAACAGAACTTTATATAGTTTATCAATTTTGAATAATATATTTTTAATTACTGTGTGGCTTGAAAATATGGATATAGCACAAAAACATGCTTTATAGTATTTTTTTCAGAGATATGTCTTACAGAATATATAGACAGTGGATATGTTTTATAGCAATTACATAATACCATGATTATACAGTTTATAGTACCATGACATACAGTTTTACAGTTCATTTAAAAAATACAATTGATACAAATATAGTTTATCACAACGTCATAGTTAATACAGTTATTACAGAATCATGGTAAAACAGATAGTTATATATAGAAATATATTATATAGTATCAAACCCTGTTGGACCATTACAATTTATAGAGCATGGTACCGTAGCTACATACAGTATAGAGTGCAACTACCTATTCATATAATACGTGGTATATAAGTCGATCGTATAGAGCCCATGAGTGGACAGGCTGCCTATCAGATATGGGTTGAGGAGGGCTGATCAGACTGATGGAGTATAGTGGTTTATCCTGGTCAGCCAGCCAGGATAGATCCCACCTACGAGTCGCACAACTTTGTCATGACGGGTTAAATCATGACATACAGTTATCCACAGGGAAGTTTTCAGTTATTATTATGTATATACAGATTTATAGAGACAAAAAATATACTTATATATATATATATATATATATATATATTAGAAGTATTTTGAGTAGAAACCTAAAGTACAGATATGTTAAGCAACAGGGAAAAGGTGATGGTTTATATTACTGCTATTGTATTTACAGATTCAGTGATTCATGATTATATAGTAATAGATTTTCATAGTATTGTAACTCATTTGCCACACACTAGCAATAGCATATTTCGGCTTACTGAGCGTTGGCTCATTCCATTACTTGAATATTTTTCAGGTGATCCAGCTAGGCGAGCAGATCAGGTTCGCAGATAGAGAGATTTCTTGATAGCCCTAGTATGTATGGATGTATGGTTTATGTTTCTGCTGCGTAGGTATGAATATTGTATACAGGCCCGAGTTTTGTAGAAAAGGGTATCAGAACAGTTAATATATATAAAATATGAAGAAAGGAAAAAAAAATGATATAAATTTTGAGGTCGTTACACGTGCAGATAAAGTTTCTTCTATTGCTGCACTAGTTTCTACCATCTTCTATTTATTATATAGCAACCAACAAAGAAAAAGGCCTAGGATGAATAGTATGTACCAACTGTGTCTACTCTATTTTATCTTAAGAAATTCCACTTTGACCAGGTCGACCTCTAGGGAGCAGCTGAGCTGCAATGGTCTCTGAGCACTTACTTAGATAAGGTCTTTCTTAAGCATCAAACGTGGAATCAGGGATCCTAATAGAGGACCACCTCCGTATTGACACTATTCAATCTAGCTCTGATACCAATTGTTGTGTTGGGCACCCCACTTGTGCCAAACATCAATACTACAACTAATGTTATTGAATATATAAGAAACTAAAGGAATGCCGAAACTAATAATAATAGATAGTAAAAAAGAACAAAACAAGAAATTAACGAGGTTCGGTATAAAATTACCTATGTCCTCGGGCGCCGACGATCAATCCACTACTTCTTGACAAATTACAACTTTGAGGTGTGTTTTACAAATGAAGAGTTGAGCTCATTATATAACTTCAACCTCAAGTCCAAAAAACGCTTCTCACCAATGTGGGATTAATAATACAAAAAATTCAAAGCAACTTTTTATACCAATGTGGAACTATTCTACCAATGTGGGACAAAAAACAACAATAACCACCAATTTCCAACCAACAATGACCTACTTTCATTGCCTAACATGGGGCAATGTCTAGGACACCTGGCTCCCCCAAACTCATCAACCAATTAGATCAAAATAATTCAAAATTTGAAAATGAAGTATCAGTTGACCACTATCAGGCTAGTACTAAAAGTTCTTTGCATATGCATGAAAAATAAGGATAATAGGGACCCATCGACAGTCATTAAGGGGTTAGTCAATCATCTTGTACAAATTTTCTTTCTTATTTATTTTAACTCATTTTTTGTATAACCTAGTTATATTATAAAATATCTAGGCAAAAAAATGACTATTTACAATTGCCCCTTTTTACTAACATTTTAGTACAAAATGTTAGAAAAAGATAGAGATGTCATTTTTTAGCCAAAACCCACAAAGAAATGTATAAATTCAGCTAACCACTTGTCCCAATCATTAATTTAGTTGGAACTCAACTAAAATCACCAAATCCATCCATAATTTCTTCTCATCAACTCCACTATCCACATTTATTCTAAAATTGCTCAATTGATTTGTTGAACATTTTCAGCCAATTATGTCTTTGATTTGGGAAATGAATATGAAGGCTAGCTGTAATAAGAATTGGGTAAGAACAAGACTTCAATAGGACCATTGTTGATTACTTTGATAATACTCTCCCACCTTTCAAATTGGTGGCAAAGAACCTTAGCACAAAACATAACTTTTTAAAAAATTGACACCCTTCCTTTAAACTACCCTAGGCTTGCAATCCTTGGGAGGTTTCTTTTTCTCTAGTGTCAGATAACTTAGTTTTTTTTTAATAAAATAGTGATCAACCCAAATCTTGATTGAATTTAACACTTTGTACTTAAAATCAAAATGACAAGTTTTACTCTTATGGAAAACGTAGATTTGTGGCTATTGGATTGAACCTTTCATTTCATTTGAGAGGCTACCTATGCACCCCTATCAAGGGATCAAGTCCACAAGTCCATCCATAGTTCAAAAATGACTTGGGAAACGAAATATTTGATACCTTTTTTTTTTTTCCCCACTTTTCTTCTTCAATTTTTTTTTTCTTTTTATGCTCTTTTTTTTTTTTTTTGAAATGATTATTTTTTTTTCACAAGCATGGAAGTCACAAATCTGAACAAAAGATACTCAATGAAAAAAAAAAAAAAAAAAAACCTTGAATGTTATTTAATTATCGAATGATAATTACATCTCTTCGAAATACAAAGCTTAGAGCACCAGAATCAGGGTATAATTTCTTAATTACATCAG
This sequence comes from Malania oleifera, assembly GCF_029873635.1. Taxonomy (NCBI): domain Eukaryota; kingdom Viridiplantae; phylum Streptophyta; class Magnoliopsida; order Santalales; family Ximeniaceae; genus Malania; species Malania oleifera. Next base: position 42,129,590 of record NC_080423.1, on the reverse strand, counting down.
AATTAAGAGGTTGTGTAAAATCTTCATTGTACATGTTAGTCAATATTATAGCTCTTCTCAAGAAAACCTTCTTCATTACCCAGGGTCATTCCTAGTTTAGAGTAACTTCTCCTTCTTTGAAATTATAAGGATGAACCTTTTTATTGTATGCTCTTGTGATCCTCTGTTGATATAACTAACCATGATGTATCACCTTCAACCTTTTCTCATTAATGAAAGTCAATTGATCTAGCTTGTCCTATACTCATTCAGCTTCAATCAATTTAGATTTTGTAAGAACTATAAGAGATGGCATTCCACATTTATTGATATGACAACATCCATTCTGTATACTAGAGAATATAAAGTTGCCCTTACTGAAGTCCTAACATATGTTTGATAAGTGTGCAAGGCAAATGGAAACATCACATGCTAATTCTCATAAGTGACAATCATTTTCTAGAATATTTTCTTAACATTCTTATTTGAAACTTGAATAGCTCTACTTCATCCTTGGATGATATGTAGAGGATTTATGATAATGAATTTTAAGTTGTTGGAATAAGTCTTTCATCATCTTGTTGTTCAAATTTGTAGCATTATTTGAGATGATTTGTTCTATAAGATCATATCTACAGATTAATTCCTTCTTTGTGAACTTGACTACCATCTTTCTAGCGATGTTTGTATAGGATGTGACTTCGACTAACTTTGTAAAATAATCAACAACCACCAAAATGAAACAATGACCACTTGATACCTTGGGTGGAATCGTTCCAATCACATCCAAGCCCCACACTAAAAATGAATTAAGGGCTACCGAGGAATCTAATGGAAAAAGTGAAGCCTTCAACTTGTTGCATAGATTTGGCACTTGTAGCATCTTCTCACATAATGCATATAGTTAGTCTCCATAGTGGTCTAGTAATAACCAACTTTCATAATGCTCGTCACCAATATATGTCCATGGGCGTAAGTAGAACATAACCCTCTATGAACTTCTTTCATGATATGAGCTACTTCTTATTTAGCATCCACACATCTTAATAAAGCCATATCTAAACTTCTTTTATACAAAATATCTCCATTGAGAAAATATCCCATTTTAGCCTTCACATGGTTGTTTTGTCATTATTTGTTGCATATGTGGGATATTGTTTATTTTTCAAAGTTGCTTTATGTTATGATACCATGGTTATCCAACTTCTACTTCTTCAATAAACATATAATGAACTAAATCATTTTGTACATCTGCACTCAATTATTGAATCATTTCTTCATTTAAAAATTCTAATTGTTGTGTAAAACCGCCAAATATGCACAATGGAATATATATTTATATGTAAAGGATAAAAAGAAAACAATGCAACAATCTAATGATGAATACAGAATAATTTCATAACCACAACAAGTAAATGAAAACAATAAGAATAATAATGACACTAAGAACTACGTGGTTTGACAATGCCTACATTCACAGGAGCAAACGGTAAAGGTTCACTACATATAAGAATCCTCTCAATTCTCTCTTAACCACACTTGGCACTCTTTGTAATAATCCTACAAAAAAAAAAAATAAACATAAAAAAATAAACTAATTAATTAATATAACATAATATTATATATATATATATATATATATATATATATATATATATATCATGATGGATGTTAATAAGGATGCTTTATCATCCTTATCATCTGAAAATTTTGATTTCAAATGATAGCCCCCCCTTCTTCTCTCTCTATCTCTCCCCCCTTCTCTCTCTCTCTCTCTCTCTCTCTCTCTCTCTCTCTCTCTCTCTCCCCCCATCTCTCTCTCTCTCTCTATCTCACCCCCTCTCCTCTCTCTTTCTCTCTCTCTCTCTCTCTTCTTTCTTAATTCTTAAGTAATCTTTGAAATTACAAAAATACTCCTCCCCCAATTCCGTATAAATAGGAGATTTTTCAGTTTGTTTTTCATAGAAAATTTCAAGGAAGGAATTGAAGAGAAAGTGAGGAAAAAGATTTAGTGGCGGAAGGAGAATTTTTATCTGTTTAAAATTCTCACTCTTCCACTCTTTCCAAGCTCACTTTAAGAATTCATCTTAAATCATATTAGAGGAGTAGATCAGACTAAGTAAATTTGGTTATGTTAGGATTTTATTTAAATTATACCCAAATTTATTTATGTGTATATTTGATTATATCAGTTTTCTTTTAATGTACCTACATTTATTTTTGGGTTAGGAAATGTTCTAATTTCCTTAAGTAATTTTTCAGTATTATTATTTTCTATTCAAAATAAATATTTTTAACATGAAAATCATGTGGCATGAGCTTATTTTTATATATTGGTACAAATGAGATTTTAATGATGTTATTGCATCAAATATAATCGAATGTTTTAAAAACCTTTATAGCTCAGAGATCACGGGATTACAAATGCTCAATATTGTAACTTACAGGTTACAGTTTAGAGAATGCACCCACACTGTTTACAAGGTGATTTGACAGAGTAGTGGATTTCTCCTGAGTGCACACCTGGTTTTGGACCAGGACTTAATAGGAAAAATCTCACTTATAGAATTTGATTTAGTTGGTTGGTCAACCAGTTAAGTTCAGTCTTCCGACTGCACAATCCAGTCTTCCGACTGCACAATCCAGTCATGGGGGTAAATGTAGTGACTCGAAAAATAATTGTATTTAAATGATAAGAGGGAGGAAAATGGGAACAGGAAAGGAAGGATTGGAGAATATAATTTCAGGAAACTACCAGGCTTCATTGATGAATGTAGGATTTCGTCGACGAAGGTCTTCAGGATTTCGTCAACGAGCTCCCATTTCGTCGACGAGAAAATACCGAGTGAAGGATTGGGCTGCTTTGAATTTCATCGATGAAGAGCAAGGTTCGTCGACGAATTTAATGAAGGACTCGTCAACGAGGTGACGTGTCTCGTCGATGAATTTGGCCCTATAAATAGGAAAAACTCATATTTTTATCACAAATTTCAGTGCTCTCTCTCTCCTCTCTCTCTCTCTCTCTCTCTCTCTCTCTCTCTCTCTCTCTCCTATGGTCCCTCTCCCTTCTCTCTTCGTTTTTGGCCCCACCAGTCGCCAGATCGATGATTTGAAGCCACCATGATGCTCCTGGCGAAGTTCTTTGCAAGTCTTCCGGAGCGGATCGTTAGTGAAACGAAGTTGGATTTCATCCCAAATTTAGGGTAAGGCCTTTTAGTCCATTTTTGGCCTTATGACAGTTAAAGGAAATGATGTATGCGAAAAAATAATGATATTATGTTCTGGAAGATGTTGTTTTCAGGGTGTTATATAGGAGGCCCTGCGGGTGTTAGACTAGTAAACCATAGGGGTTTTTCAGTAGTTAGGTAAGGGAAATATGTTATGCTAAGAAATTTTGAAATATTATACAGTTTATTAAATTATGAAAATTATGTATTAAAGTATGGTGTGGCTTGAGAATATGAATATAGTACGGAGATATATTTTATGAATTTAAGTACCATGATTTTATGAATTTCAGTACCATGATTATACGAATTCTAGTACCATGATTATACAAATTTCAATACCATGATTATACGAATTTCAGTACTATGATTATGTAGTAATCAGTGTTATGATTATACAATTCTCAGTGTTATAGCATATGAATTACAATTACAGTTTATGCATCATCATGGTTATTACAGTTATTTTAGAATCATGGTAAATCATATAATGGCATATAGAGATATATTATATAATAACAGACCTTGTTGGACTATGCAGTTACAGAGCACAATACTGTTGTTTTATTAGTGCAACCACCTATTTAGATAATACGTGGTAGTAGGTCGATCACCTAGGCCCTTGGCATGGACAGGCTCCCCATTAGATATGGGTTGAGGTGGGCAGATCAGACCGATGGAGTATAGCGATTTACCCTAGTCGGCCAGCTAGTGTAGATCCCGCCTACGGGCTGCACAACCCTGTCATGAGGGGTTAAATCATGATACACAGTTATCCATAGGGAAAGTTTTCAGTTACTATTACGTATGTACAAATTTACAGAAACAGGGAACATACTTACTTATACTAGAAGTATTTTGAATAGTAATATTCAATACTGTTATGTTAAGCAACATGGAAAGAGATGGTGGATTTTATTACTTGTATTGTATTTACATATTCAGTTATACATGATTATATGAAAACAGATTTTTATAATATTGTAGCTCATTTGCCAAACACTAGTAATAGCATGTTTCATCTTACTGAGCGTTGGCTCATCTCAGTGTTGAATCATTTTTCAGGTGATCCAGGTAGGTGAGCAGACTAGGCTCGCAGATAGAGGGGTCACAGTACTGCCCTGTCAGTAGAGAGTGAGTGTATTTTGGGAGTGTTTTTGTATATCCCAACATAGTTGAGGGTATTTTGGGGAAACATATATATATATATGTATATGGTATTGGTATTGTATATATATTTACATATGGTAATGTCTATGTGATTTCTGCTTCTCGCTACTTAGGTTAATGATTGGGTTTACCCCAGTATGGTATCAGAGCATGTAGAATGTCATAGTGTATATATATATAACCAGTTTATTAAGCAGGTCATTATAGTTTGGTATTAGAGCCTAAGTTGTTAGGTTCTATAGACTTTAGAGTGCAGCAGAAGCAATACCAGAGTATAGGAAAAGGATTTGGGGTTTGTCCTGTGTTGGGTACAAAATCACTGTGGTGGTTTCTATGTTTTTCCTAGGGTGATGATTTCAGGAAAACCATAGTAAACTATTGTTGGGTCGTGTTTCTAGGTGACAAGACTGGATATTGAATTAAGGTTAAGGAAAGTAAATAATTTTGAGTTGGTGCATGAAAGGTTCGTATAGGAGATAAAGTGCTTAAGTGTGTTTCTTATTTTCAGGATGGACCTAGGAAGTAGTGGCACAAATGCTGGGGAGGATAGGCCAGGACCTTCCAACATAGGTGAAGGAGATACAGACGCTGTACTGCATAGCGTCACTCAGCAGGTGATGGCTGAGATGGCCAGGAGTTCTTGTGAGCGTGGCTGTTCGATTGAGCAGTCTACGTGAATGAAGCCCACATCTTTTGCTGGAGGAGATGACCTGATTGTGGCTGAGAATTGGGTCCAGGACATTGAAGAGACGTTGGCTGTGCTTTCATGTATGGATGAGCAGAAGGTAGCCTTTGCAACATTCAAACTGACAGAGGAGGAGAAACACTGGTGGAGAGCAGCACGTCTGATAGAGGAGCAGAGGCCGGTTCCAATTCTAATGACGTGGGATCAATTCAAGGATCTGTTCTTCAAGCAGTATTTTCCTACTATCGTTCGGAGTGTGAAGACAGCAAAGTTTCTACATTTGGTACAGGGGCAGATGACTGTTTCCCAGTACGCGGCTCAATTTGTCGAGTTGTCACGTTTTGCTCCACATCTAGCACCTGATGAAGAGAAAAAGGAAAGGAAGTTTGAAGAGGGACTGAGGCAGAAACTATTTGAATAGGTGATTGGTTTCAAGGCTCAGAAATTCACAGAGGTTGTAGATAAAGCTGCGATCATTGAGAGTGGTATTCAGAGGGGTGTAGCAGCTTAGAGTAAGAGGAAGAGGCCTGCACCTCAGGGTTTTCAGGCTGGCTCTAGTAGAGGTCCATGGAGAGGAGGTCACGATAGGGGAGACCATAGGCAGATGGCAGGACCTCGTGGGAACCAGGGTGTATCGTCTTACTTGGTATGTCAGATGTGCGGGAGACATCATTTAGGGGAGTGCCGGGTAGGCAGAGGTGTATGTTATCGTTGTAGGAGACCCGACCATTTGGTACGTGAATGCCTAGGTCAGCAGAACTAGGTCTCAGCTCTCAGGCCTTATCAGGGAGGACATTAGGTAGCTCGGGGAGGATACTAGATGCCTCATGGTGGCCAGCAGAGGAATGTGGCCCCAGTACGAGTATACGCTCTGACTCCAGGAGATGCAGAGGCTGCTACGGATGTGGTGATAGGTACATTTACTGTTTTATCACATCCAGTCATTGTTCTTTTTGATTCGGGTGCTACTCATTCTTTTATTTCTGCACCTTATGTTAAATTATCTGAGAGTGAGACCCAGTCATTAGATATAGTACTGTCGGTAGCTACACCATCAGGATTAGTGATTAGATGTCAGAGGGTACTTAGGGGCTATCTGATAGAAATTCAGGGGGAGAATACTACCAGCAGATCTTATTGTGTTTGATATGTGTGGGTTCGATATAATACTGGGTATGGACTGGTTGGCTGTCAATCATGCCAGCATTGATTGTTTCCAGAAAGAAGTAATTTTCAGACCTCCTAGAGAGCATGAATTCAGATTCGTTGGTTCACGGGTGTGTGCTCTAACACAATTAGTATCTGTCGTGCAGGCAAGTAGATTACTCTTGGATCCAGGTCAGGAGTTTATAGCATTTGTGAAAGAAGTATTTGAAAATGAATTGAAGATTGACAGTACCCCAGTAGTATGAGAATTTGTAGATGTTTTTCCAGATGAGCTACCAGGGTTGCCTCCTATGCGCGAGGTGGATTTTCCTATAGATTTACCTCCAGGGATTGCACCGATTTCTAAGGTTCCTTACCATATGGCTCCAAGTGAATTAGGAGAATTAAAGGAGCAGTTGTAGGATTTGTTGAATAAAGGGTTTATACGACCCAGTGTATCGCCATGGGGAGCTCTAGTGTTGTTCATAAAGAAGAAAGATGGGTTCATGAGGATGTGCATTGATTATAGGGAGATAAATAAAGTTACTATTAAGAATAAATATCCTATACCCCATTTAGATGATTTATTTGATCAATTGTAGGGTACACGGATATATTCCAAGATTGACCACAGATTCAGGTATAATCAAGTGAGAGTAAAAGCGGAGGACGTTGCAAAGACAGCATCCAGGACCAAGTACGGGCACTATAAATTTCTCATTATGCCGTTTGGTTTGACGAATGCCCCGGTCGTGTTCATGGACTTGATGAACATAGTTTTTCACCAGTATCTAGATCAGTTTGTAGTAGTTTTCATTGATGATATACTGGTGTACTTAAGGAGTTTTGAGGAGCATGAGGTGCATTTGAGGTAGGTGTTGCAGACTCTCAGGGAAGAGAAGCTTTATTCTAAGTTTAGCAAGTGTGAGTTCTGGCTTGAGAAGGTGGCATTTTTAGGCCATGTGATCTCAGGGGATGGTATTTTAGTGGATGCCAGCAAGATTGACGCAGTGGTAAATTGTTCTAGGCCGAGAAATGTGTAAGAAGTGAGGAGTTTCTTAGGATTGGCAGGTTATTACCGTCATTTTGTTGAGGGGTTCTCAGCTTTGTCAAGTCCTCTCACGCGGTTAACTAGGAAAAATGCTAGATTTGTGTGGGATGAAGAGTGTGAGCAGAGCTTCTAGGAATTAAAACAGCGGCTGGTTACTACACCAGTTCTGACAATTCCATCGGGAGGCGATGGTTATGTTATTTACAGTGGCGCGTCTTTGAAAGGACTTGGCTATGTGCTGATGCAGCATTGTAGGGTGATAGCATATGCGTCCAGGAAGTTGAAAGAATATGAAAAAAAAAAAACTACCCTACTCATGATCTGGAATTGGCTGCGGTTGTACACTCACTGAAGATCTGGAGACATTACTTTTATGGTGAGAGGTGTGAGATATTCTCTGATCATAAGAGCCTTAAGTATTTCTTTACACAGAAAGAGTTGAATATGCGGCAGAGGAGGTGGTTGGAACTCATTAAGGATTATGACTGTACCATCAGTTACCACGCAGGTAAAGCAAATGTGGTGGCTGATGCTTTGAGCCGTAAATCAGGAGACACAACATAGCTAGCAATGGTAGTTCAGCATCTGATTCAGATGGACTTAGAAAGACTCGGTGTGGAATTAGTGGAAGATGATCCTCAGGCGCTTATTTCCAGTTTGGTTATACAGGCCACATTATATGAAAAGATTAAAGCTGCTCAGAGAGATGATCCAGAGTTAGTGGAGGTGTTTTCCAAAATACAGGATGGTCAGGGAGAGGAATTCAGTATTTCTGAGGATGGGGCTCTGAGATTTCGCACCAGATTGTGTGTGCCTGCAGATGACAGCATTAGGAGGACGATTTTAGAGGAGGCACATAGATCTCTATACACTATTCATCTGGTCAGTACAAAAATGTATAGGGATCTACGGGAGTATTTTTGGTGGAGTGGTATGAAAAGGGAGATAGCAGAATTTGTGCGGCAATGTTTGACATGCCAGCAGGTTAAGGCTGAGTACCAGAGATCGACTGGTCAATTGCAGCCATTATTCATTCCTGAGTGGAAGTGGGACTATGTATCCATGGATTTTGTTACTGGACTGCCACCAGCACCGCATGGTTAGAATGCCATTTGGGTGATACTTGATAGATTGATGAAGACAACGCATTGTCTGCCCATCAAAGTCGGCTACCCTATGAACCAGTTAGCAGAGATATATATACAGGAGATTGTTCGATCCCATGGAGTGCCGGTATCCATAGTCTCAGACCGTGATCCACGTTTTACATCTTGGTTCTGGAGGAGTTTACAAGAAGTACTAGGGACTCAGCTAGCAATCAGCACAGCTTTCCACCCTCAGACCAATGGTCAAACTAAGAGAACAATCCAAGTATTCAGATATGCTTCGTGCTTGTGTGCTAGATTTTGGAGGTAGCTGGATTCAGTTTTTTCCGCTAGTTGAATTTTCTTATAATAACAGTTATCAGACTAGCATCGACATGGCACCTTATGAGGCATTATATGGTAGGAGATGCCGACCTCCTTTTTTATGGGATGAAGTAGGTGAAAGGCAAGTTTTGGGTCCAGAGATAATTCATCAAGCATGTGATAAAGTCTGACTTATTCGTGATAGGATCAGTGCAGTGCAAAGTCGGCAGAAAAGCTACGCGGATACTTGCCGCCGAGAACAAGAATTTGAAGTGGGTGATTATGTATTTCTGAGAATAACTCCACTGAAGGGGATCTTGAGATTTTGGAAGAAGGGTAAGTTGAGCCCTAGGTTTATTGGCCCATTTGAGATACTTGAGAAGATTGGGTCAGTAGCCTATCGGCTAGCTTTACTGCCATCTCTATTTCAAGTTCGTGACGTATTTCATGTTTCTATGTTAAGGAAATATGTCCCAGATCCTTCCCATATCATCAGCCATACAGAATTGGAAGTCAGTGAAGCTTTAGCATATGAAGAAGCTCCAGTACAAATTTTAGATAGGAAAGAACAAGAATTATGCAGTAAAAGGATACCACTAGTGAAAGTTTTATGAAGAAACCACGCGATTGAAGAAGCCTCATGGGAACTTGAGGATGAACTCAGACGGAAATATCCCTATTTATTTGATGAATTATAGTATTGATGTATATGCTAAGATAGTAATTTTATGTTGTTGAGTCCAGTGTAATTATAATATATAGTATAGGTTAGATAGTATTTTGGTTTTGGGAGAAATTTTCTTTTATGGTTGTAATCTTCCAGAACTACGCATGTAACCACGGTATTCCTCCTCCATAAGTGAGGGCATGTAATAAAATAAGTAGACTATTTTCTTTTACTAAATGATGGAGAGTATAGATAAAGATTCAAATAGTAAATTTCGACGACGAAATTTTATAGGGAGGGGAGAATGTAGTGACACGAAAAATAATTGTATTTAAATGATAAGAGGGAGGAAAATGGGAATAGGAACGAAAGGATTAGAGAATATAATTTCAGGAAACTACCAAGCTTCGTCGACGAATGCAGGATTTCGTCAACGAGGTCCAATTTCGTCAATGAGAAAATATCGAGCGAAGGAATGGGCTGCTTTGAATTTCGTCGATGAAGGGTAAGGTTTGTCGACGAATTTAATGAAGGACTCGTCAACGAGGTGACGTGTCTCATCGACGAATATGGCCCTATAAATAGGAAAAACTCGAATTTTTATCACAAATTTCAATGCGCTCTCTCTCCTACGGTCCCTCTCCCTTCTCTCTTTGTTTTCGGCCCCTCCAGTCATCGAATCGACGATCCGAAGCCACCATGACGCTCCTGGCGAAATTTTCTACAAGTCTGCTAGAGCGGATCGTTGGTGAAACGAAGTTGGATTTCATCCCAAATTCAGGGTAAGGCCTTTTAGTCTATTTTTGGCCTTATGATAGTTAAAGGAAATGATGTAGGCGAAAAAATATTGATATTTTGTTCTGAAAAATGTTATTTTCAGGGTGTTATTTAAGAGGCCTTATGGGTGTTAGGCTAGTAAACCATAGGGGCTTTTTAGTAGTTAGGTAAGGGAAATATGCTATGTTAGGAAATTTTGAAATATTATACAGTTTATTAAATTATAAAAATTATGTATTAAAGTATGGTGTGGCTTGAGAATATGAATATAGTACGAAGATATATTTTATAAATTTAAGTATCATGATTTTATGAATTTCAGTACCATGATTATACGAATTCTAGTACCATGATTATACGAATCTCAGTACCATAATTATACGAGTTTCAGTACTATGATTATGTAGTTATCAGTGTTATGATTATACAGTTCTCAGTGTTATGGTGTATGAATTATAGTTACAATTTGTGCAACATCATGGTTATTACAGTTATTTTAGAATCATGGTAAATTAGATAGTGGTATATAGAGATATATTATATAATATCAGACCCTGTTGAACTATGCAGTTACAGAACACGGTACCGTTGCTACAAATATTATGTTATGTTATGAGTGCAACCACCTATGTAGATAATACGTGGTAGTAGGTCGATCACCTAGGCCCTTGACGTGGACAGACTCCCCATCAGATATGGGTTGAGGTGGGCAGATCAGATCGATGGAGTATAGTGATTTACCCTGGACGGCCAGCCAATGTAGATCCCGCCTACGGGCTGCACAACCCTATCATGAGGGGTTAAATCATAACACACAGTTTTCCACAGGAAAAGTTTTCAGTTACTATTACGTATGTACAAATTTACAGAAACAGGGAACATACTTACTTATACTAGAAGTGTTTTGAATAGTAATCTTCAACACTGTTATGTTAAGCAACATGGAAAGGGGTGGTGGATTTTATCACTTGTACTGTATTTACATATTCAGTTATACATGATTATATGAAAACAAATTTTCATAATATTGTAGCTCATTTGCCACCCACTAGTAATAGCATGTTTTGTCTTACTGAGCATTGGCTCATCCCAGTGTTGAATCATTTTTCAGGAAATCCAGGTAGGCGAGCAAACCAGGCTCGCAGATAGAGGGGCCACAGTACTACCCTTTCAGTAGAGAGTGAGTGTATTTTGGGAGTGTTTTTTGTATATCCCAGCATAGTTGAGGGTATTTTGGGGAAACATATATACATATGTGTATATTTTGGGAAACATGTTAGTACTCTGGTATTGGTATTTTATATATATTTACATATGGTAATGTCTATGTGATTTCTGCTTCTCGCTACTTAGGTTAATGATTGGGTTTACCCCAGTATGGTATCAGAGCATGTAGAATGTCATAGTGTATATATATATATATATATAAAACCAGTTTATTAAGTAGGTCGTTACAGTAAACGTTACTTATAGTTAATAGACCTAAGGAATATTTTTTACAAAGAAAATGAAATATATATGTTTATGTGAACAGATCCATAATTAGAAGGACTAAATGGTGATTTACAGGAAAGTATGTATATATATACCTATTTATATTTATAGTCAATATATACATATATACCTATTTATATTTACAGTTTATATAAATATATATATATATATACATACACTTATTTATATTTACAATTACAGTCATTGTTATAGAGATTTACATATGTATTATAGTTTTTCAAATACATGTTAAAGTTATAGTGTTAAAAGTTTTATGGTACAAGAATATGAGGCATTAAAGCTCATCTTAGCCACACACTAATATAATATCATTTACTTACTGAGCGTTGTCTCACCCAATTATTTTTCCACCTTACAGATAGATATGAGGAGCATGTTGTAACTCAGGCAAAGAGAGTTCATGGGTGGGATTAGAAAGAGAAACAACTATTTAATAATTACTGGCATGGTGTCAGTTAGTAGTGTGTTAGGTTTTATGTTTTGAATGTAATTTAATTTTAATATTTAAAGAAACACTCGTAAATATAGTTATTTAGCACTATGGTATAAAATATTCGAGGTTTTAATTACATCAGTTGCTTTATATTTATTACGTCATTTATAAAATTTTTATATAAATTCACATCTCAGATCCTATCGAGTTTAGGGTGTGACAGTTTCATGGTATCAGAGCCCAGGATATAGATTCTGTAGACTATACGAACAATTTTACCAGAGTCTAGGTATGAATCATGATGAGGGTAGGATTGGGTAGACTAGGATGTTTTTAGCTTATTATTTTGTTACGCTATAAACAATAGATTTATGATTCCAAAATAACTTTAGTCTTTTTATTCAGAATGGACCCCATAGATAACAACGTGAATTCGGAAGGAAACAAAAATAATATGGGGCCTTTTAATGAAGAAGGTATTAATGCTACTACCGTGCTATGTGAGGTAACCTAGTAAGTTATGGCAAAAATTCTGCGGAGCTCCAGGGGACGAAATTGTCCACCCACTGACAAGGGTTGTACACATGAGTAGTTCAACAGCATGAACCCCTCAACTTTTGAAGGAAGAGCTGATCCAATCATTGTAAAAAATTGGATCAATAAAATGGAGGAGTTGCTGCAAGTCCTTCGATGCATGGACAAGTAGAAGGTGTTATATGCTGCTTTTAAAATGACTGGTGAGGCCAAACGCTGGTGGAATTCAATGAAACTTCTCGTGGAACAAAAGTGAGGACTAGCAACCCTTACGTGGGTACGCTTCAAGGAAATCTTATTTAAGCGATATTTCCCCACCTCCACTAAAGATGCCAAAGCCAAGGAATTTACCAATTTATTCAAGGAAACTTGACCGTTCAACAATATGCAGCCAAGTTTATTGAATTACCTCAATTTGCTTTGTACTTAATCCCGAAAGAATCAAAGAAAGCTCGGAAGTTTAAAGAGGCTTGAGTCCGAGGATTTATTAACGGGTGGTGGTATTCCAAGTCAATGACTTCTTGAGTTAGTAGACAAAGCAACTGTGGTGGAGAAAAGTTTACAAAGGAGTGTAGAGATATTCAACCCGAGAAAGAGGCTTATGCGTCCAGGATTTCACTCTGGTAGAAGTCAAGGCCCTTGGAAGAAAAATAATAATAATTGGGGCCAAAGGAAAGCAATGGTAAATTCAAGCAATCCATGAGTCACCCTTTGTCCAAAATACAACAGAATACATTGGGGTTAGTGTCGTGTCAAATTGAATGTCTGCTATCGTTGTGGTAAGACTGACCACTATGCACAAGAATGTCGTGTGCCACTAAATAATGCCTAAACTCCTAATAAATACAAGGGAAACAATTAGGCACCCTGAGTCAACTATCAAAAGAACACCACCTAGGAGCATGTCCATTCTTATACTCCAGGAGATGCAGAAAATGCTAACAATGTGGTAACATGTAATATTTCCATGTTCTCAAAGAAAGCAGTCATATTATTTGATTCTGGAGGAATGCATTCCTTTATATCTATGGAGTATATTAAAATGTGTGGGGTAGGGACTCAACCATTAAATGCTGAATTATCTGTGGTTACACTAACGGGGTCCTTGGTAATATGTAGAAAGATACTTAAAGGTTTTCCAATTTGTATTCTAAAAAGAATGCTACCTACTAATTTAGTGGTATTTGTTAGCCTTAGTGGCTACATAATCATACTTAATGTGTTTTGATGATATTAACCTATTTGTAGTTCCAAGTGTATCCTATCTTTGTAGATCATGCTTAGTATAGGTACAAGTGACGCATACATGAAAGTACTAGATCAAAGGCAAAGATTGGACCAAGTAGACGTTTGAGTAGGAAAGATCAAAAGGTGGACACTCACTCGGAAGAACTCAAGAACATCCAACAAATTCATAGTGTAATAGGGAGTGTTTGAGTTAGGAACAATTGTAACTCTTACAGTTCTGTTTCACACATGTTTACTGAGCACAAGTTGAGCCAAATGCATGTGCATACTAGTACATATGAGTATATAGGATATCACTTAAATTAAAAATAAGTTTTTCATAATTTGACACCAAAGACTTTTAAAAAACAAAACAATGAGTTTTACGGAAAATATCCTATACTCAACTTTGATTAAAATATGACATAAGAGTATATAGGATATCACCAAATCATAAGTTTAGTGCTTATGAGTTTCCAAAGTAAAAGCAAGAGTTTTATAAAAATATCCTTTACTTAAATATATTTTTTTATGGGACAAGTATTAAATCATAATAGTGTTATAATCTTTTAAAAACGTGGTCCTGGTTGGGTTTAAAACCTCGATTATGGACCTATCAAATTTCTTGAACATCTTTTGGTATGTGGGGCATAACTTTTGCTAGAAAAGTCCAAAAAGGGCGATCTTGGTATATATGGAAAGTTAAAAAAAAATCCCACAACTTTCATGTTGATGACTTTTTCTAATCTGAGTAATTAGTTGATGATTTGGGGTAATTCATCGATGATTTTGGGCACGATGTAGCCTAGCTAAAACCGTCGACTAATTATGGTAATTAGTCAACGATTTGGGTCAAATAGTCAACGAATTGGATCAAATAATCAACGATTTGTCTCACGATTCAATCTCCAACAATTATAAATGGCTAGTTTTCAAAGTAAATAATTATTTTACAAGCCCAACAGCCATAAAACTGCTATAAGCCCATTTTACCTATAAATACGAGTCCAAAGACTTGTTTTAAACATTGATTTTAGTAATTATACAATATTCCCAAGCACACTTCATTTTGGTTCACTATCTTTGTGCTCAACATCTCTTTTGCTCTTTATTCTAGTTGTGAATCATTACTTGGAGAGATCTGTGTGAGGTTTGATTGTGTTTATTATCAGATCATTCAAGGAGCATTGTTGTTGTAAACATTTTCATCCTCAAGTTGTAAAAGGGTTCTTGTTAAAATAAAGTGTGAGGGTTCTTGGTAAACTGAAATGCAAGGATTCTTGGTGAACGTTACGTTACAGCTCTTGGTGAGCAAATGTGTGACGCCCCGATTTTTGTAAAAAAAATTTTTTCTCAATAATAAATAAATAATCACTCGTCATCCACAACATCAACAAATCAGCCACGTCAACAATCCTACTATCATTCATACGACCCGACCCGCATTGGGTATCGGGTAAAAAGTTATTTTATTTATAAAACCTAATAGTGGAAGACAATGTATTTATATCATTCAGAATACAATATCCAGAGTATCTACATATACACATATACATCATTATCACAAACTCAAAAACTACTCAACACTAGGGGAATTACACCTCCCCTAGTCCAGAAACTCACCCTGTGTGTCAGGGTCTCAGCTCCCAATGGTCACGAAGCTCTATCGCATGGCCTATCTCTGTCCCCTGAAAAATTTAGATAATTTGGGTGAGACACATTTCAGTAAGAAGGAATAAATTATTTATAGTGTGTGGCCATATGAGTTCAGTTATAACATTCTTTACTTTTCAAACCATCATTTCATCTGAGAAAATACACTGATATACACATTCTCATAATCATATAGATATACAACTGAAGCTTTTATAAGCTTTAACCATTTCTTAAATTCAATAATTTCAATATATAATTATCCGCAAAGTTCCCGAGAATAGGAAAGATTACCCGCCGATACTAGTAGCTTCCCTCTGCCCTAACATGTTATGCGGCCAGATATGGCCACATCTGATACCTATCAGGGCACTCACCTTACTCAGTAAGCCCTCAGGCAGAGAGTTTCACTTTGCCTTAATTATTTGTCATTAACTCACACAATTCATTTCTCATATTTAACATTCTTTATTTCTCACTTTCCATTCTTTCTTTCATTTCTCATTTTAGCCAATTTTATCATTCTTTCACTTTCCATTTTCATTTTACTTTTCGGCTCATGAGTATCCTTCGCCTTAATTATTTATGTAATTAACTCACACCCTATAAAATGGCACAATTGACTGTCACGTTACACGCTCCAAGAGTCTGTATGGTTGCACTAACACCACTAGCAATGGTACCATGCCCAATATTATAACCATCAATCAGGGTTCACTACCACATACCCATAACCATTATGCGGTATTGGCATTTCATTAATCATATTCCAGTATATCACAATTCAGTTCAATATAAATTTTCTCATCATTTTCTGTGCACATTTCATCATCTTGAATAACATATATCATATTTCACGTATTTTTCACTTTTTCCCAAAATACTCAAATTTATAATTTGTATAAACTCATTTCTCATGCAAATAATTTCCACTCACATATAAATACCACATTTCAATATTTTTTACTAATCACATCAATCATTCTCATTTCAATATTTTCTCAAAAAATACCCATCGTTATATTTCACATTTTTCAACACATGTCATATGCCACACAGTTTTCATCTAATATTCATAATATATTAATTTCAGACTCCAAAGCATCACAAATTAATATTACTCAAATGCCACACAGTTTATATGATATTTATATCATAATAAATTTTCAGGAAAAATACAATATGCTCATTTTCATATATTAGTTCAAACGGTAATTCTAAAAATACTGCTATAATTTATTCCACTTACCTGACTTATTGAGAGTCTCGTTAGGACCCAAATCCTACGCCCTTGGTGCCTGAAATTCAAATCCTGCAATTTACATTTTTTCCAGATTAATTAACCTATTTTCTCAAAATAATACCCATCTAACCTTCCCTAGGCTCCATATACCTCAAATTAATATTTAAACTAACATTTAAAAGCCCCACTTAATTTTATGAATTTTGCCTGTGGGTCCTAAAATTACACCCGCAGCGCTCACCCTGACCCTAAATTTCAGAAATCCTACTTCAACTATAGATGCTCAACATTTTAGCATTTCTATATTAATCCTAATTGATTAAAAATAAGCCTCTTAATAAGCTCCGTACCCCAAATTTGGGATTTTACCCATGACGACCCCACGAAAATTTTGTCTCGCTAGACTTGTAAAAAATCATCCCTAGATTCTCGTGGTGGCATCCGTTCGTCGATTGAACTTATAATTTGCAAGAAATTAAAGAAAAAAGAAAAATTCACTTAACCCAACAGATAAGTTTACGCCGCTCCTACCACCGGTCCGCTCCGGTGGAAATGACGGCAGCGGAGAATGGAGTCCAACGGTATCTTCTGATTTTTGATCGAGCAAAAATCTATCATGAAATCGAGGAGAGAGGGAGAGAGAATGAAAGGAGAGAAAGAGTGTTTGCACGCTGGAAAAGAAGAAAAGAAGAAGAAGAAGAAGAAGAAGAAGAAGAAAAAGAAGAAGGGGAAAGGGGAGGGGGGCTTGGAGCTTACTTGAAGCTTCAGGTAAGTTATAATAATAATAATAATAATAATAATAATAATAATAATATATTTTATTACATAAAAATTTAATTATTATTTTTTTATTTTTTATTTTAAATGTAATAAATAAATTTTTTTTTTAGAATCACTCCACTAATCTTCTATATCCCTTTTTGGGGTTATTATATTCTCCCCTCCTTATAAAAATTTCGTCCTCAAAATTTGTTATTCGTCTACTTCTTATTCTTAGAGAGAAACACCCTAATTTTATTAATTACCCTCACTTATGGCAGAGGAATACCGTGGTTACAAAGAGGGTAGAGGAGATTACAACTTTTCCAAAATTCTCCCAAAACCATTCATATTTCAAAATCAAAAACTCTATCGATCCTACATTACACTATACAAATAAAAACTACACAATATTATTCTTTTTACTCTAACTAGCTCAGCTCTAAACTCCATTGAATAAGTGTGGATATCTCTGACGCATCAGATCCTCTACTTCCCAAGAAGCCTCCTCAATGGCATGATTGTGTCACAAAACTTTCACCAGTGGAATCTTCTTCGTACGTAACTTCTATTCCTTCCAGTCAAGAATCTGCACTAGCACTTCCTCATAGGCTAAAGTATCACCCAACTCCAGTGCTTCATAGCTGATCACATGGGAGGAGTCTGAGACGTATTTCCTCAGCATAGAAACTTGGAATACATCATGGATCCTAAATAAGACTGGTGGTAATGCCAAACGATAGGCAACTGGACCCACTCTCTCAAGAATTTCGAATCGGCCAATATACCTAGGGCTCAGCTTACCATTCCTCCTGAACCTCATAACTCCCTTCATCGTCGCTACCTTCAGGAACACGTGATCTCCTGCATCAAACTCCAATTCTCACCGATGAGTATCAACTTAACTCTTCTGCCAGCTTTACGCTGTTTTGATCCTATACCTAATGAGTCTGACTTTATCCTGAGTATGCTGTATCAGCTCTGGCCCCAATATCTATCCCTCCCCTATCTCATCCTAATGCAACGGGGATCGGCACCTCCTACCATACAACGCCTCATACGGTGACATCCCAATGCTGGCCTAGTAGCTGTTGTCATACACAAACTCATCTAGTGGCAGATACTTCATCTAACGACCTCTAAAATCCAGCACACATGCTCACAACATATCCTCCAGAATTTGTATCGTCCTCTCCATTTGCCCATCTGTCCGAGGATGAAAAACTGTGCTAAATGACAACTGAGAACCCATGGCCCCTTGCAGACTCTTCCAAAAACGAGATGTGAACTGTGAGTCTTTATCTGAAACTATGGATACTGGGACACTGTGGAGCCTAACTATCTCCTGGATGTATAACTCAGCCAATCTGTCCATGGAGTAGCTGACTCTGATAAGCAAAAAGTGGCCAGTCTTCATCAGTCGATCCACCACTACCTAGATAGCGTCCTGTCCATGCAATGCCGACAGTAATCCTGTGACGAAATCCATCGCTATATGCTCCCACTTCCACTCAGGAATGTGGAGTGGCTGCAATGATCTCGCCGGTCTCTGATGCTAAGCCTTCACTTGCTGGCATGTCAAACAATGGCCCACATACTCGGCTATCTCCCTCTTCATGTTGCTCCACTAGAAGGACCCTTGAAGATCCCTGTAGATTTTAGTGGTACCTAGATGTACAGTATATAGGGACCGATGCGCTTCCTCCAGAATAACTTTCTTGATATCAGGATCGGCAGAAATGCATAACCTGGTACGGAACTAGAAGGCTCCATCATCTGAGATGCTAAACTCTGTTTCCTGACCATCATGTACCTTCTCCATAAGCTCTACCAATTCTGCATCATTCCTCTGAGCTACTTTAATTTTCTCCTGTAGAGTCAGCTGTAAAACCAAGTCAGCAATAAATGCCTGATAATCGCCCTCTACCAGCTCCACACCAAGTCTCTCTAGATCCATCTGAATCGGATGCTGAATCTCCACTGCAGACATAGATGAATCCACTAATTTCTGACTCAAAGCATCAACGACCACATTAGCCTTTCCTGGGTGGTAGCTGATAGTGCAAACATAATCCTTTATTAGCTCCAACCATCTCATATGCCTTATATTCAATTCCTTTTATATGAAGAAATACTTTAAGCTCTTATGGTCAATAAATATCTTACACCTACCCCCATATAGGTATTGCCTTTAAATCTTTAGTGTGTAAACAACCGCCGCCAACTCTAGAACGTGGGTAGGGTAGTTTTTCTTATATTCTTTCAATTGTAGTGAGACATAGGCTATTACTCTCCCCCACTGCATCAATATGCATCTGAGCCCTTTATAGGATGTATCACTGTAAATTATAAACCCCTCTTCTCCTGAAGGAATCGTCAACATAGGTACAGTGATGAGTCGCTACTTCAATTCCTGGAAGCTCTGTTCACATTCATTAGACCACTCAAACTTCAACCCCTTATTGGTCAATCTGGTAAGTGGGCTTGACAGTCTAGAGAAGCCCTTAACAAATCTGCCGTAGTACCAGCCAATCCCAAAAAACTCCCGATCTCATGCACGTTCTTTAGTCGTGCCCAGTCTACTACCGCCTCAATTTTACTCGGATCAATAGAAATACCACCCCTTGATATAACGTGTCCAAGGAAGGTAACATGTTCCAGCTAGAACTCACACTTCTTGAGCTTCGCATAAAGCTTCTTCTCTCGCAATACCTAAAGCACTATACTCAGATGCTCCTCATGCTCCTTTGGGTTCTTCGAATACACCAGTATATCATCAATAAGCACTAACACAAACTGATCCAAATACTGGTGAAAAACCCTATTCATCAAATCCATAAACACCACAGGATCATTCATCAAACCAAACGGAATGACTAGAAATTCATAATGGTCATATCGAGTTCTAAATGCCATCTTCGGAACAGCTTCAGCCCTGAATTTCACCTGATGGTACCTGGAGC
Organism: Malania oleifera; assembly: GCF_029873635.1. Classification (NCBI taxonomy): domain Eukaryota; kingdom Viridiplantae; phylum Streptophyta; class Magnoliopsida; order Santalales; family Ximeniaceae; genus Malania; species Malania oleifera. The sequence continues at coordinate 42,109,152 of NC_080423.1, read as the reverse complement.
ATAAATCTATCTTCGAAAAGATCTGTGTCCCCTGTAACTGGTCAAACAAATCATCGATATGCAGGAGCGGGTATTTATTCTTGATAGTTACTTTGTTTATTTCTCGATAGTCGATGCACAACCTCATCGAGCCATCTGTCTTCCTCACAATTAAAACCGGTGCTCACCAGGGCAACACACTGGGCCAAAAAAATCCCTTATCTAACAGTTCCTACAACTACTCTTTCAATTCATTCAACTCTTCCAGTGCCATTCTATACGGCACCTTCGAAATTGGCACTGTCCCCGGAACTAGATCAATAACTAACTCTACCTCACGATCAGAAGGTAGTCCCGAAAAATCCTTGGGAAATACATCAAGAAAATACCTCACCATTGGGATCTCCTCCACCCTCAAATCCCCTTCTGATACTGTCTTCACACAGGCTAAATATCCCTGACAATCTTCTGATAGCAATCTACGTGCCTGAATAGCAGAAAGTAACTAAGGTGGGGTGTGCACACATGATCCCATGAATCTGTACTCCTGTCCCTCTAGAGGTGTGAATACTACCACTCTCTGATGGCAATCAATGCTAGCATAGTGGGCAGCTAGCTAGTCCATTCCCAAGATTACCTCAAACTTATGCATATCTAGAACCACCAGATTAGCTAACAAAGGCCTCCCTTGAATATCCACTGGACAATCCCTGAGTACCTTTCTACATATCCTAACAACCCCAGTCGGCGTAGCAACAGACAAACTAATATCTAACTGCTGAGACTTAAACCCACACAACCTAACATATTCTCGGACGATAAAAGAATGAGTCACCCCAGAATCAAATAAGATAGTAGCTTTAAATGATAGTATTGAAATAGTCATGTCACCACATCTTTTGCCGCCTCAGCATCTCCCGGCGTCAGTGCATACACTCGTGCCAGAGCAGTATTCCACTGATTTCCACCTCGAGATGCCTGATAGCCTCCTCTGTATGGTCGAGGAGCAGTCACTACTTCTGACGGTGCCTGACAGTTCCTCACAATATGCCCAGGCTGGTGGCATTAATAGCATAACACCTCCCTCGCTCGGAACTCTCTCGGATGCCTCCTCAAACATCTGGGGCAAGGAGGGAGCATTTGTCTGCCCTGTACTGCTCGCTTTCCTCCTCCCTGTTGCCATCCTCCTCTACTATCATATCTCCTCCATAGCCCTCGATTGGACCCTGCCTGAAAATCAGAAGGTGCAAGCCTTTTCCTTTGGCTTTGTGCTGTTGCGCCTGTAACAACCTCAATCTCTTAACATAAAAGGCAACATAATGTATAGAAAATTCAACCCGAACCCGTGGGTAGCGGGATAGCCAAACATAAACAGTGGAAACCTAAGCAGCAGTAAATATAAAATCACAACCATCCAACCTTAAAGCATAATAGTAGAGTTTACTACATCATCAAAATACTATATGTATATGCAATCTCCAAAAAATAAAAATAACACTAGGATCATACAACAAAAATCTCTTGATCCTAGGTCAACGCTTACCCTTCTAGTAGGGAAGCTAAACCCACTCAATGGCGGCCTTGACCCGCCGGTCCCTCTAGGTTTCCTGAAAATCATTTTAATATTCGAGGGTGAGACACATCTCAGTAAGGGAAAATAAACTAAATACAGATGTGTGGCAACATAAGAATATATATATATATATATATATATATATATATATATATAATGCAGTCATATGTATACAATACATTTCGTATATCAGTGAACATATGTTAAAACATACTGAATCATCATATACTTTCATATTATTCTAGTAACTCATATCATTCATAAATCGTCTGTTATATCTGATAATACTAAAAACATACCTAGGATGAATAGATAGCTGATGTCATGTATTACCCCCCATGACGGGTTGTACAGCCCGAAGGCGGGACCCGACAATGGCTGGTCGACCACTGCCGAGTCAAAAATGTCTTTAAGTACAATGGGCCCGCCACACCCTGGTCCGGACTGCCAGGTGGACGTATACAACTCTACACTGAAAGCCACATCGACTATCCATCTCCCACCCCCTCATGGGGTGGTTAGCACAAGTCTGAACATAGATATTTGATCTATATAGCTACGATACCGAGCTCCTGAGCTTAACTAAACTAACATCTGGGTTCTGATAAATATAATACATAATTGTATAGCATCTTTCATAATTGCATAAATATGGCCTTGCGCCATATATTTCATATATCACGGCCTTGCGCCGAACTTTTCATATATCACGGCCTTGCGCCGAACATATCATAAATTACAGCCTTGCACCGAACATATCATAATTATGGCCTTGCGCCGAACGTATCATACATATCATTCTGAAAATAAATCATTTATCATACATTTCAACATTGTAATGTACTGTACTCTTTCATGATTTTTCGAAACATATTCCATTCGTATATTTGTAATATCATGATATTCTTCCATATAAAATAATATTCATGCCACACATTTCCTGTATAAAAACCATACATTGAATTCTGAAATCACAGTTGTTGGCATCTCATACATATATATACATTTAAACATAGTAACCATATTTTTCTCAAACGTACATTTCCTTCGTAATAAACAAATATAATATATGTTTTTCCTGAAAATAATTTTTCTCATAAATAACAATAATTCGCAAGAAAGTAACTGTTTTAGTTTATTCTCTTACCTGACTACTGAGAAAGCCCCTAAAATATCCTGGTCTACCCCCCATAGCATTTCCTGATCAATACTCTGAAACTAAAAACTCTCAGTATTAAACTTCAGTATTTCTATGTGTACATCATTTCTTATAACTACCATAAGACCAAATTTGGCTTAAAAAGCCTTACCTCAACTTAGGGATGATTTTCAACTTGCTTTTACCAACGATCTGCTTTGAAAGATTTGGAGAAAACTTCCCCAGGAGAGTTGTGGTGACTTCGGATTATCGATCTGGCGTAAATCTGGCCCAAAATCAATGAAAGAGAGAGAGAGAGAGAACGGAAAGGGGAGAGAGAGAGAGAGAGAGAGAGAGAGAGAGAGAGGAGAGAGTTAGCTTAGCCTTGAAGTTAAAAATCCAGATTTTTAGTATTTATAGAACTGGATTCATCGACGAGCCACGTCATTCATCGACAAATCCTTTAATAATTTCGTCGACGAAATTCAGTCCTCGTCGACAAAATTTAGTCAGCTCAAAACCTCTCTCGGTATTTTTTCATTGACGAAATTCAGTCTTTGTCAAAAAATTCTCTCATAACCTCGTCGACGAATCCCCTGTGTTCGTCAACGAGTCCTCTAGTAATTTCCTTTCCTCTTTATTATTTAAATTCCATCTTAATTCGAGTTGTCATAGCTCCTCTCTGTATGCTGCTCTCAATCACCGCAGCCCTATCCACTATCTCTGAGAAGGTCTGAGCTCAAAAACCTAGCACCTACTCATACAAGTTTTGTCTCAGGCCCTCCTCAAACTTCCTTGCTTTCCTCTCCTCATCTGGCACCATATACGGGGTGAACCACAACAGCTCAACAAACCTCGTTGCGTATTGCTACACCGTCATAAACCCTTGTGTCAGATACAGAAACTTTGATGCCTTCGCACAACTGACCATAGCAGGAAAGTACCGTTTAAAGAAAATCTCCCTAAAGAGACCCCATGTCATCGCTATAGGGTCCGACCTCTTCTCCTCTAGTACTCTCACTAACCTCCACCGGCGCTTTGCTTCCCCGGTCAATTTAAATGCAACAAATAACACCCTCTACTCATCTGTACATAAGAGGACTGCCAGTACCTCTATGTCCTAAACCCAGTTCTCTGCTACTAGTGGGTCTACTCCTCCAGCAAAAGATGGGGGTCGCATACTTGTGAACTGCTCAATCGTGCAGCTCTGCTTTCCTGAGCTCTTGGCCATCTCAGCCATCACCTGCTGACTGACGTTACGTAACACTGCGTCAGGGTCTTGCTCCATCACCTCCCATATTTGTGTTACTGTTCCCTGGATCCATCCTGCAAAGGAAGCAGCTAATCTCAGCATACAATCACTATCACACAACCCACACACTACAATAACTCATAAATTATTCTTCTATCCACATCCTTAATCCCCATTTAAGATTCAGTTCTACCACTCAGAAACAAGACCCAGTGATAGTATCCATGATTTTCCTAAAATCGTCACCCCATGAAAAACATAGAAACAACCCCGATACCCTTGTTTTAGGCTGCAAGATAGAATCCCCAATTCTCACCTCATCCTCAAACAACCACTAACTCACCTTTCGATCTACCCATCTCCTATTTCCCTTAAAATCCACACCTATACTCTGGTATTGTATTCCGCTGTCTACTAAAGTCTACAGAACCTAGCAACCTAGGCTTTGATACCAAACTATGACGCCCCGATTTTCGTAAAAAAAAATTTTCTCAATAATAAATAAATAATCACTCATCATCCACAACATCCAAAAATCGGCCATGTCAATAATCCTACTATCATTCATACGACCCAACCCGCATTGGGTACCAGGTAAAAAGTTATTTTATTTATAGAACCTAACAGCGGAAGACAGTGTATTTATATCATTCAGAATACAATACCCAGAGTATCTAAATACACACATATACATCATTATCACAAACTCAAAAACTACTCAACATTTGGGGAATTACACCTCCCCTAGTCCAGAAACTCACCCTGTGTGTCAAGGTCTCAGCTCCCAATGGTCATAAAGCTCTATCGCCTGGCCTATCTTTGTCCCCTGAAAAATATAGATAATTTGGGTGAGACACATCTTAGTAAGAAGGAATAAATTATTTACAGTGTGTGGCCATATGAGTTCAGTTATAACATGCTTTACTTTTCAAACCATCGTTTCATCTAAGAAAATACACCGATATACACATTCTCATAATCATATAAATATACAACACAAGCTTTTATAAGCTTTAATCATTTCTTAAATTCAATAATTTCAACACATAATTATCAGCGAAGTTCCCGAGAATAGGGAAGATTACCCGCCCATACAGGTAGTTTCCCTCTACCCTAACACGTTATACGGCCAGATATGGCCACTTCTGATACCTATTAGGGCACTCACCTTACTTAGTAAGCCCTCAGGCGTAGAGTTTCACTTCGCCTTAATTATTTATGTCATTAAACTTACACAGTTCATTTCTCATATTTAACATTCTTTATTTCTCAATTTCCATTCTTTCTTTCATTTCTCATTTTAGCCAATTTTATCATTCTTTCACTTTCCATTTTCATTTTACTTTTCGCGCTCATGAGTATCCTTGGTATCAAATACCAACATCACGTCTGTAACTCATGGCCACCCTGAGGATCTTTCTATCCACGCTATGCTTCCCCCCATGGTCAAGGTTGTGCGGCCCGAAGGTATGATCTAACCATGGTTGGCTGACCCGGTCAGATCAAATATCATATCACATATTGCGTCTGTAGTATGATTGGCTGACCTATAACCCATATCCGGACTCAGGGGGCCCACAACCCTACAAAATGGTACAGTCTACTGTCACGCCACAAGCTCCAAGAGTCCGTGTAGTTGCACTAACACCACTAGCAATGGTACAATGCTCAATATCATAACCATCAATCAGGGTTCACTACCACATACCCGCAATCATTATGCGATATTGGCATTTCATCAATCATATTCCAGTATATCACAATTCAGGTCAATATAAATTTTCTCATCATTTTCTGTGCACATTTCATCATCTTATAATAATATATATCATATTTCACTTATTTTTCACTTTTTTCCCAAAATACTCAAATCAATAATTTGTACAAACTCATTTCTCATGCAAATAATTTCCACTCACATATAAATACCACATTTTGTTATTTTTCACTAATCACATCAATCATTCTCATTTCAATATTTTCTTAGAAAATACCCATCGTTATATTTCACATTTTTCAACACATGTCATGTGCCACATAGTTTTCATATAATATTCATAATATATTAATTTCAGACTCCAATGCATCACAAATTAATATTACTCAAATGCCACACAGCTTATCTAATATTTATATCATAATAATTTTCAAGCAAAATACAATATGCTAATTTTTATATATTAATTCAAACGGTAATTCTAAAAATACTGCTATAATTTATTCCACTTACCTGACTTACTAAGAGTCTCGTTAGGACCCAAATCCTATGCCCTTGGCGCCCGAAATTTAAATCCTGCAATTTGCATTTTCCCCAGATTAATTATCCTATTTTCCCAAAATAATACTCATCTAACCTTCCCTAGGCTCCATATGCCTCAAATTAATATTCAAACTAACATTTAACAGCCCCACTTAATTTTCTGAATTTTGCCTGCAGGCCCCAAAATTACACCCACAGCGCTTACTCGGGCCCTAAATTTCAGAAATCCTACTTCAACTCCAGATGTTCAACATTTTAGCATTTCTAAATTAATCGTAATTGATTAAAAATAATCCTCTTAATAACCCCCAAACCCCAAATTTGGGGTTTTGCCCACGACGACCCCACGAGAATTCCGTCCCGCTAGACTTGTAGAGAATCATCCCTAAATTCTTGTGTTGGTGTTTGTTCGTCGATTGGGCTTATAATTTGCAAGAAATTAAATAAAAAAGGAAAATTGGCTTACCCCAGAAGATACATTTATGCCACTCCTACCACCGATCCGCTCTGGTGGAAATGACGGCAGCGGAGAATAGAGTCCAGCAGTATCTTCTGATTTCCGATCAGGCGAAAATCTGTCACGAAATCGAGGGGAGAGGGAGAGAGAATGAGAGGAGAGAGAGAGTATCTGCATGTAGGAAAAAGAAGAAGAAAATAAGAAGAATAAAAGAAGAAGAATGGTAAAGAGGAGGGGGTCCTGGAGCTTACCTAAAGCTTCAGGTAAATTACAATAATAATAATAATAATAATATATTTAATTAATATTAATAATAATATATTTTATTAAATAAAAATAAAAATAAAAATAAATTTTAATTATTATTTTTTTTATTTTTTATTTTAAATGTAATTAATTAATTAATTAATTAATTTTATTTTTTTTTGGGAATCACTCCACTAATCTTCTATATCCCTTTTTAGGGTTATTAGAGAAAGGGATTTGTTCCTATGTTGTAAGGCTTCTCTGCCAATACAGGAGTTTGATAGTGGATTGTGGAATCCTTGAGTGTGTCTCAAGGTGTGGAAGTCCCTGCACTCTTTTATTTATATCTTGTGCATGATTTATATTTTATGTATTGTGATATAATTTCTTATATCTTGCCAAAAATTTTATTTTGTAGAGAAAAGCAAAAATACGCGAAAGAGTTCATTCACCCCCCCCCCCACCTTTTGACTCTACTCCCGGGCCAACAAGTGGTATCAGAGTGAGGCGCTTGCATTTTTCAGAGTAAACTCCAGAGCATAAAGATCAAATGGCATATATCGTGGACACTTGTTCCCAAGGACAATCCATGACCAAACCATCGATGTTCAATAGCTCCAACTACCCGGTATGGAAAAATCGAATGATGACCTTCATTCAGTCATATGATCTTCAAATGTGGCTGGTTATTATAAAGGGAGACTACATCTTCAAAAATGAAGAAGGGGAATCGAAAGAAATAGAAAATATTTCAAGCACCGAAATGAGGTTAGTACAACTGAATTTTAAAACCAAGAAGTGTCATTATTGTGTTTTGAGTTACGATGAATCGTATTTGAGGATATGAACCCGCAAAAGAAATTTGTGATAAGCTTGAAGTCACATATAAAGGTACAGTCCAAGTTAAGAAGTCCAAAATATACATGTTATTAATGAATATGAAATGTTTAAAATGGATTAGGGAGAATCAATCACATCCATATTCACTCGGTTCACATACATCACAAATGGTTTAAAAGCACTATGTAGAACTTATTCAATGAAAGATAATGTGCAAAAAGTTCTCCAATCTTTACCCGAGTCATGGCATGCTAAATCAACCACCATTGAGGAAGTAAAGGATCTAACCCAAGTCACACTTGATGAGCTGATTGTGTCACTTATGACCTATGAAATTAAGAAAAAAATGACTTTGGATCCTAAGAAACCTAGAAAGGATATAGGCATTGCATTAAAATCATCTAGTTCAGGCATACATAAGTGCATTTATGCTCAAGGATGAATTACATTCAAGCACATTCATCACATGTTCATCCTTCTTAATATTACTTAGCATGCAAGAGATTTTAGGCATTAAGTTCTTATTCATTTTTCCTAAAAGTGGGGCTTAAACTCCCTCTGTATATTTGCGTGCACACATACTTGCATTAAAGTTCAAGGATGATAGTTATTGTACAATGAGTGTGTACAATATGAAGCCTCCCCCTAAGTCATGCAAGTGCCCTAATTTATGGACCATCATCAAGATATGAGACTTTCAATTAAAAAGGATGATGCTCTACCATTTAGGTCCTGAGTGAAAGAACATAAACCAAAGTGTTAGACCAAATGGTGTCCATGAACTAAGATCATCCTAAGACACAAAAAAAATGTGTACATGTCTTCAAAATATCTAGCAGTTTGGATTTTACATGTACTAAACTATTTAGTTATTATGCATCCTAGGAAGGGAAATATGTTGCTTATACTATTAAGTCCATAAGTCTGATCCCGTTTTGATTATGACAAAACCAATGTTTCTCACTTGTGCGCTGAGCTTCTTGAACAAGTCTATCCTTAGCATGCACTGTTGGTAGGAACTCAAGCAAGCCATACAGACTATGAAGATCAAGCTTCATTTATGGCGTTTGAAAAAATCGAAAGAATGAAGACCTATTTTCTATTGTATTTGCATTCATTTTTATATTGGTCTGTAATAATTTATATCAATCTATAATAATCTCTGCATGTCATGCATGTAGGTAATTGTAAGCTCAACATAACCGTAGATTGACCATAGGGATCGAATGACCTTAGGGCACCCTTCGGTCGACCGACGCCGGATTTTTTTGGTGTCCTCAAATGACCCTAGAAATACTTTAGGTCCCAGCACAAGTACATAAAATTATCCCCATAATAACTTGTTCAATTAGAGGATCAAATTGAAATGGATTGAACATAATAGGCATAAAATGAGAGAGGTCGGGCGGCCGAACCTCAGATGTTCAAATCACCTCGGGCGCCCGAACCGCTGGGAAGTAAATGGTTTGACCAAGCTTTGGGCAACCAAACCTAAAATGAACCTATCAACCTCAGGCGACCGAACCCTTAAAAAGTGACTTGTCACCAACTTGAGCTGCCAAAATTTTCAATTCAAAACATGCCTCGGGCGACCGAGTCCCTCAGTTTAGTTAACCAAACGTATTTTTAGGCACCCGAACCGTGCACTAAATCTTTCTGACTTTTGTTCAGCCAACCAAGTTTGAACTCAAGCATCCGAACCATTTAAAAGGCCTTTTTGAGTTTAGTCTATTCGGGCGACCGAACTAAGGTTCAGCTATCCGAATCCTCTCGGGTTACTTAATTATTTACTGAGGCTAAAAGGGTTAAACTGGGATAAAAATTCTAATGTGTTTTAAAACTTTCTTAATAATACCCTATATGTCTTAAACGGTCATAATTGGACCTTGGTCTATATATATGTGTTCATTTGTGTGAATTAGAAACTAATTAAGAAAATCATTAGTAAAAAATTCTCTCTATTTTCAAAATCCTACCTTGCCCAAATACTCTCAAATCTTCATTCCCTTGATACATCTTAGTAGTGTGAGAGCTTATTGATTGTGCTTGTGATTACTAGATATTGCTAATACTCCCAGAGTATTGATTGATTATTTAATATTGATTTTAGGGAGTTTGGCTAAGTTTTATCTCACATATTTGAACTTTGTAAATCTTGTGTTGGGATAAACTAGCAAGCTTAAGGATCTTTGCATTGTCATTGCAAAATTGCTATAGCTTTGATTTTGTTGTGCAAAATATTTTTCTACAAGTTATAATATTTTCAAAGTACTCTTGTGCTTATTTCATTGAAGGAAAATATTTTGAGTTAGTTTGAATATTTGATTAGCATCTTTGAAACCTTGATTCGTTATTGAGATTTGATATAACTTGTTTCAAAGATATAGCATGATTAAAACACTCTTGAACATTCTGGTTATCTTATCTTGTTGAGTGTTGCTTGCACAAAAAATACACATCATTGAGCTTACATTACCTATATTGTTGATGTGCATGTGATTGATTACATTTGGTACATATCTGCTTGACTGAGAAGCATAATCACTGTACCCTGTTATATTGAGAAATCTGTTGTATTCCAGGCGTGGCTTGAGGGGACAGTAATCTAGTCTGATAAAGATTGGTTGTAAAGGTTGATGTCAGTCTTGTGCTAATTGACCTGGTTGTTTAGGTACCGCTCCACCCGTTGAGTGAGCTTATAGTGGTAATCCTTATCCTTGTTAGCCAAGGCAAGGACGTAGGTAGTTTTTCGAACCTCGACAACATTTCTGGTGTCATCTCATTTACTACTTTATTGTGCATGCTTGGCTAAATTTCTATCGCAGTTTAAATTCCTCTGTATATTTACATTGATTTATTTTATATTCACTAAATTGACCTTAAGCTTGTGTAATACTGCTATTAGTAGATTGACCTAGGGGATAAATTTTTTTAAATACCAATTCACCCCCCTCTTAGGATTGCACCAAAGCTAACATATACTGACCAAGAATTAAATTCCATATAGTACAAACACTCCTTTTAGTGCAACTATACCGGTTATCTATTAAGGCATTTTATCTTTTGTTCAGTATAGTTTTCCCTATATGATCATGTGCATGCATCTTCAACTAAGGGTGAAAATTAATATTCTTTAATGATTCACTCACCCTTTCAAAAATGTTTTAGCATGCTTTAACTTATTATCAACTTAGTGCATACTTTATAATATTTAATTATGTTGGGAAAGTCTGTAGTGACCCAAAAAATAATAGTATTTAAATGTAATAAGAGAGATAGAAATAGAAACAAAAACAGAAGGGGGCCGTAAACTTCGTTGATGACATTGCATTTTGGGGGATAACAATAATAAATTCAATAAAATTTCCAGGACTCATCGACGAATACAGGGTTTTGTCGACGAGTGCATAAGGAAATTCGTCGACGAATACAGGGTTTCGTCGACGAGAAAATACCGAGCGGGGTTTTTAGCTACTCTAAATTTCGTCAACGAATACAGGATTTCATCGACAAATTTAATGAAGGACTCGTCGACGAGGTGACGTGTATCGTCGACGAATCTGGCCCTATAAATAGCTAAAAACCGTATTTTTATTCACTTTTAACGCTCCTCTCTCTCTCTCCTACATCCCTCTCTCCTTTCTCTCTTCGATTTTGGCCCCCCCGGTCGCCGAATCGAAGATTTGAGACTACCATGACACTCCTGGCGAAGTTCTCTACGAGTCTGTTGGAGTGAATCATTAGGAAAAGGAAGTTGGATTTCATCCCAAATTCAGGGTAAGGCCTTTTAGCCTATTTTTGGCCTTATGGTAGTTATAAGAAATGATGTAGGCGATGGAATATTGATATTTAGTTGTGGCGAATATTGTTTTCAGGGTGTTGTGTAGGAGGCCCTGCGGGTGTCAGGCTAGTATTCCATAGGGGCTTTCCAATAGTCAGGTAAGGGAAATATGCTATGCTAGGTATTTTTAAAATATTATACACTTTATTAAATGATGAAAATTATGTATTACAGTATCGCGTGGCTTGTGAATATGAATATAGTACGGAGATATGTTTTACGATATTTCAGTATTCTGATTTTACGATATTTCAATACCATGATTTCATGAACCTTAATACCATGATAATACAAATATTAGTATTATGATCATGTAGTTTCAGTACTATGATTATGCAGATGTCAGTGTTATGATTATATAGTTCTCAGTATTACGTATGAACTACAGTTACAGTTTATGCAACATCATGGTTATTTCAGTATTTCATAATTATGGTAAATCAGATAGATATGTATATAAAAATATATTATATGATATCAGATCCTATTGGACTATGCAGCTACAGAGCACAGTACCTTTGCTACAGATATTACGTTACGTTTTGAATGCAACCACCTATTTAGATAATACGTGGTAAGGTCGATCACCTAGGCCCTTGAAGAGGTTAGGCTCCCCATCGAGATATGGGTTGAGATGGGCAGATTGACCGATGGAGTATAGTGATTTATTCCTGGTTGGCCAGCCAAGGTAAAACCCGCCTATGGGCCGCACAATCCTGTCATAAGGGGGTAAGTCATGACACACAAATATCCACAGGGAACAGTTTCAGTTATTATTACGTATGTATAAATTTGCAGAAACTGGGAACATACTTACTTATACTAGAAGTATTTTGTATAATATTCTCTGATATTGACATGTTAAACATTAGGGATAGGGGTGGTGGATTTTATCACTTATACTTTATTTATATATTAAGTTATACATGTTTATTTGAAAACAGATTTTCATGATATAGTAGCTCATTTGTCACACGCTAGTAATAGCATATTTCTTCTTACTGAGTTGGCTCATCCTAGTGTTGAAACATTTCTTATGAGATCCAATTAGGCGAGCAGACCATGCTCATAAATAGAGGGGCTTCTGTACTACCCTGCCAATGGAGAGTGAGTACATTTTGGGAGTATTTTGGGGAAACAGACGTATGTATATATATTTTGAAAAACATGTAGTACTCTGGTATTGTGTGGTATTGGTTTTGGATTGTGTATATTTACATATGGATATGTTTATTTAGTTTCTGCTTCTTGCTGCTTAGGTTTATGATTAGGTTTACCCCAGTATGGTATCAGAGTATGTAGATTATCAGAGTAAAAAGAGAAAAAAAAATATAATGGTAATTAAGCAGGTCGTTACAGTTTGGTATCAGAGCCTAAGTTGCTAAGTTCTGTAGACTTTAGAGTGCAGCAGAAGCAATACCAGAGTATAGGAAAAGGATTTGGGGTTTGTTCTGTGTCTAGGTATAGGATTTCCATGGTGGTTTTTGTGTTTTTCCTAGGGTGACGATTTCAGGAAAACCATAGTAAACTATTGTTGGGTCGTGTATCTAGATGACAAAACTGGATATTGAGTTAAGGTTAGGGAAGGTAGTTAATTTTGAGTTGATATAGGATAGGTCCATATAGGAGATAAAGTGCTTAAGTGTGTTTCTTGCTTTTAGGATGGACCCAGGAAGTAGTGGCACGAATGCTGAGGAGGACAGGCCAAGACCTTCCAGCATAGGTGGAGGAGATACAGATGATGTGCTGCACAGTGTCACTCAGCAGGTGATGGGTGAGATGGCCAAAAGCTCTAGGGAGCATGGTTGTTCGATCGAGTAGTTTACGCGCATGAAGCCCCATCCTTCGCTAGAGGAGATGACCTGGTTGTAGCTAAGAATTGGGTCCAAGACATTGAAGAGACATTGGCAGTGCTTTCGTGTACAGATGAGCAGAAGGTAGCATTTGCCACATTTAAGTTGACAGGGGTGGGGAAGCGCTAGTGGAGAGCAGCGCGAATGATAGAGGAGCAGAGGCTGGTTCCAGTTCCAGTGACGTGGGACCGATTCAAGGATTTATTCTTCGAGCGGTATTTCCCTACTATCGTTCAGAGTACGAAGGCAGCAGAATTTCTGCATTTAGTACAGGGGCAGATGACTGTATATCAGTACGCGGCTTGGTTTGTCGAGTTGTTGCATTTTACTCGACATCTAGCACCTGATGAAGATAAAAAGGCAAGGAAGTTTGAAGAGGGACAGAGGCAAAATCTGTTTAAGCAGGTGATTGGTTTCAGGGCTCAAACATTCACGGAGGTTTTAGACAGAGCTGTGATTATCAAGAGTGGCATTCAGAGGGGTATAGCAGCTCAGAGTCATAGGAAGAGGCCTGCGCCTCAGGGTTTTTAGGCTGACTTCAGTAGGGATCCATGGAGAGATGGTCATGATAGGAGAGACCAGAGGCAGATGGCAGAACCTCATGGAAACCAGGGTGCGCCGACTTACCAGGTGTGTTAGACATGCAGGAGACATCATTTGGGAGAGTGCCGGGTAGGCAAGGGTGTATGTTATCGTTGTGGGAGACCCAGTGACATGATTCGTGAGTGCCCAGGTTAGTAGGACCAGGTCCCAGCTCCCAGGCCCTATCAGGGAGGACATCAGGCAGCTCGGGGAGGATACCAGGCGCCTCGGGGTGGCCAACAGAGGAATGTGGCCCCAACACGGGTATATGCTTTGACGCCAGGAGATGCAAAGGCTACTGCGAATATGGTGACAGGTACATTTACTATTTCATCATATCCAGTTATTGTTGTTTTTGACTCAGGTGCTACTCATTCTTTTATTTCTACATCTTATGTTAAATTATCTAAGAGTGAGACCCAATCATTAGATATATCACTGTCGGTAGCTATACCATCAGGGTCAGTGATCAGATGTCAAAAGGTACTTAAAGGCTATCTGATAGAAATTCAGGGGAAAGTACTACCAGCAGATCTTATTGTGTTTGATATGTGTGGGTTTGATATAATATTGGGTATAAACTGGTTGGCTGCCAATCACGCTAGCATTGATTGTTTCTAGAAAGAAGTGATTTTCAGACCTCCTGGAGAGTAGGAATTTAGATTCGTTGGTTCATGGGTACGTGCTCCAACACAGCTGGTGTTAGCCGTGCAGGCGAGTAGATTACTCCTGGATGGAGGTCAGGGGTTTATAGCATTTGTGAAAGAAGTATCTAAAAATGAATTAAAGATTGACAACAACCCAATGATATGATAATTTCTAGATGTTTTCCCAGAGGAGCTACCAGGATTGCCTCTTGTGCATGAGGTAGATTTTCTTATAGATTTACCTTCAGGGACTGCGCCGATCTCTAGGGTCCTGTATCGTATGGCTCCAGTCGAGTTGGGAGAATTGAAAAATCAGTTGCAAGACTTGTTAAACAAGGGATTTATATGATCCAGTGTATCGCCATAGGGAGCTCCATTGTTGTTCGTAAAGAAGAAAGACGGGTCCGTGAGGATGTGCATTGATTACAAGGATATAAACAAGGTTACTATTAAGAATAAATATCCTCTACCCCGTATAGACGATTTGTTTGATTAGCTCTAGGGTACACTGGTATATTCCAAGATTGACCTCAGATCTACGTATCATCAAGTGAGAGTAAAAGCGGAGGACGTCACGAAGACAGCCTTCAGGACCAGGTACAAGCACTATGAATTTCTCGTTATGCCGTTTATTCTGACGAATGCCCCAGCCGTGTTCATGGACTTGATGAACAGAGTTTTACACTAGTATCTAGATCAATTTGTAGTGGTTTTCATTGATGACATACTGGTGTACTCAAGGAGTTTTGAGGAGCATGAGGTGCATTTGAGGCAGGTGCTACAGATACTCAGAGAGGAGAAGCTTTATGCTATGTTTAGCAAGTGTGAGTTTTGGCTTGAGAAAGTGGCATTTTTAGGCCACGTGATCTCGGAGGATGGTATTTCGGTGGATCCCAGCAAGATTGATGTGGTGGTAAATTGGGCTAGGCTGAGGAATGTCCAGGAAGTCAGGAGTTTCTTAGGCCTGGCAGGTTATTACCGTCGTTTTGTTGAGGGGTTTTCAACCTTGTCAGGTCCTCTCACGCTATTGACAAGGAAAAATGCCAGATTTATGTGGGATGAAGAATGTGAACAGAGCTTCCAGGAATTAAAGCAGTGGCTCGTCACTGCACCAGTTATGACGATTCCATCGGGAGGCAATGGTTATGTTATCTACAGTGACGCGTCCTTGAAAGGGCTTGCTTGTGTGCTGATACAGCAGGGTAGGGTGGTGGCATATGCATCCAGACAACTGAAAGAATATGAAAAGAACTACCCTACTCATGATCTAGAATTGGCTGCGGTGGTTCATTCACTGAAGATCTGGAAGCATTACCTTTATGGTGAGAGGTGTGAGATATTTTCTGATCATAAGAGCCTAAAATGCATTTTTACACAGAAAGAGTTGAATATGCGGCAGAGGAAGTGGTTGGAACTTATCAAGGATTATGACTGCACCATCAGTTACCACCCAGGTAAAGCAAATGTGGTAGCTGATGCACTGAGCCGTAAATCAAGAGACACAGCACAGCTAGCAGTAGTAATTCAACGTCTGATTCAAATGGATTTAGAAAGACTCGGTGTGGAGTTAGTGGAGGATGATTCTCAGGCGCTTATTTCCAGTTTGGTTGTACATCCCACATTGTATGAAAATATTACAGCTACTCAAAGGGATGATCCATAATTAGTGGAGGTGATAGCCAGAGTACAGGATGGTAAGGGGGAGGAATTCAATATTTCTGATGATGGGGCTTTGAGATTTTGCACTAGATTGTGTGTGCTTGCAGATGACAGCAACAAGAGGACGATATTAGAGAAGGTACACAGATCTCTATACATTGTCCATCCTGGCAGTACGAAAATGTATAGGGATCTACGAGACTATTTCTGGTGAAGTGGCATGAAGAGGGAGATAACAGAGTTTGTACAGCAGTGTTTGATGTGCCAGCAGGTTAAGGCTGAGAGCCAGAGGCCGGCTGGTCAATTGCAGCCATTATTCATTCCTGAGTGGAAGTGGGACCACGTTTCCATGGATTTTGTTACTGGGCTGCCGCCAGCGTTGCATGGTTAGAATGCCATCTAGGTGATAGTTGATAAATTGACGAAGAAAACGAATTTTCTACCTATCAAAGTCAGCTACCCTATGAACCGGTTAGCAGAGATATATATATATAGGAGATTGCTCAATCCCATGGAGTTCCGGTATCCATTATCTCGGACCATGATCCACATTTTACATCATAGTTCTAGAGGAGTTTATAGGAGGCACTAGGGACCCAACTAGTATTCAGCACAACTTTTCACCCTTAGACTGATGGTCAGACTGAGAGAACCATCCAGGTATTGGAAGATATGCTTCGTGCTTGTGTGCTAGACTTTGGAGGTAGCTGGATTCAGTTTTTTCCGCTAGTTGAATTTGCTTATAATAACAGTTATCAGACTAGCATCGGCATGACATCTAACAAGGCATTATATGGTAGGAGATGTAGATCTCCTCTTTTCTGGGATGAAGTAGGTGAAAGGTGAGTTTTGGGTCCAGAAATAATTCAGCAAGCATGTGATAAAGTCCAACTTATTCGAGATAGGATTAGTGTAACACAGAGTCGGCAGAAAAGTTATGCAAATACTCACCGCTGGGAACTGGAATTTGAAGTGGGTGACCATGTGTTTCTGAGAATAAACCCACTGAAGGGGATCTTGAGATTTGGGAAGAAGGGTAAGTTGAGCCCTAGGTTTATTGGCCCATTTGAGATACTTAAGAAGATTGGGTCAGTAGCCTATCGGCTGGCTTTACCGCCATCTCTGTTTCAAGTTCATGACGTATTTCATGTTTCTATGTTGAGGAAATACGTCCCAGATTCTTCTCATGTCATCAGCCATGCAGAATTGGAAGTCAGTGAGGCTCTAGCATATGAAGAAACTCCAGTACAGATTTTAGATAGGAAAGAACAAGAATTAGGCAGTAAAAGGATACCGCTAGTGAAAGTTTTATGAAGAAACCACGCGATTGAAGAAGCCTCATGGGAGCTTGAAGATGAACTCAGACGGAAATATCCCTATTTATTTGATGAATTATAGTATTGATGTATAGGCATAGATGGTAATTTTATTATGTTGAGTCCAGCGTAATTGTAATGTAGAGTATAGGGTAGGTAGTATTTTGTTTTGGGGAAAATTTTCTTTTATGGTTGTAATCTCCCAGAACTACCCATGTAACCACGGTATTCCTCCACCATAAGTGAGGGTAGGTAATAAAATAAGTAGACCCTTTTCTTTTACTGGATGATGGAGAGTATAGCTAGAGATGCAGATAGAAAATTTTGAGGACCAAATTTTATAAAGAGGGGAGAATGTGGTGACTCGAAAAATAATAGTATTTAAATTTAATAAGAGAGAGAGAGAAATAGAAACAGAAATAGAAGGAGGCCGAAGACTTCGTCAATGACATTACATTTTAGGGGATAATAATAATAAATTCAAGGAAATTTCCAGGACTCGTCAACGAATATAGGGTTTCGTCGACGAGAAAATACCGAGCAGGATTTTTGGCTACTCTGAATTTCATCAACAAATATAGGGTTTCGTCAACGAATTTAATAAAGGACTCGTCGACAAGGTAACGTGTCTCGTCAACGAATCCGGCCCTATAAATAGCTAAAAACTGGATTTTTATTCACTTTTCACACTCCTCTCTCTCTCTCCTACGTCTCTCTCTCCCTTCTCTCTTCGATTTTGGCCCTGCTGGTCACCGGATCGAAGATTTGAGGCTACCACAATGCTCCTGGAAAAGTTCTCTACGAGTCTACTGGAGCGGATCGTTGGGAAAAGGAAGTTGGATTTCATCCCAAATTCAGAGTAAAGCCTTTTAGCCTATTTTTGGCCTTATGGTAGTTATAAGAAATGATGTAGGTGATGAAATATTGATATTTTGTTCTGGCGAATATTGTTTTCAGGGTGTTGTGTAGGAGGCCTTGCGAGTGTTAGGCTAGTATTCCATAGGGGCTTTCCAGTAGTCAGGTAAGGGAACTATGTTATGCTAAGTATTTTTAAAATATTATACACTTTATTAAATGATGAAAATTATGTATTACAGTATCGCGTGGCTTGTGAATTTGAATATAGTACGGAGATATGTTTTACGATATTTCAGTATTCTGATTTTACGATATTTCAGTACCATGATTTCATGAACCTCAATACCATGATAATATGAATATCAGTATTATGATCATGTAGTTTCAGTACTATGATTATGCAGATGTCAGTGTTATGATTATATAGCTCTCAGTATTACGTATGAACTACAGTTACAGTTTATGCAGCATCATGGTTATTTTAGTATTTCAGAATCATGGTAAATCAGATAGATATGTATATAGAAATATATTATATGATATTAGACCCTGTAGGACTATGCAGCTACAGAGTACGGTACCGTTGCTACAGATATTTACGTTTTGAATGCAACCACCTATTTAGATAATACATGGTAAGGTCGATCACCTAGGCCCTTGAAGAGGTTAGGCTCCACATCTAGATATGGGTTGAAATGGGCAGATTGACCGATGGAGTATAGTGATTTATTCCTGGTTGGCCAGCCAGGGTAAATCCCACCTACGGGCCGCACAATCCTGTCATGAGGGGGTAAGTCATGACACATAGATATCAACAGGGAACAGTTTCAGTTATTATTACGTATGTATAGATTTGCAGAAACTGGGAACATACTTACTTATACTAGAAGTATTTTGACTCCGATACTGACATGTTAAACATTAGGGACAGGGGTGGTGGATTTAATCCCTTATACTTTATTTATATATTCAGTTATACATGTTTATTTGAAAATAGATTTTCATGATATAGTAGCTCATTTGCCACACACTAGTAATAGCATATTTCTTCTTGTTAAGCGTTGGCTCATCCCAGTGTTGAAACATTTTTCAGGAGATCCAGCTAGGCGAGCAGACCGGGCTCGCAGATAGAGGGGCTTCTGTACTGCCCTGCCAATGGAGAGTGAGTACATTTTGGGAGTATTTTTGTATACTCTAGCTAGTTAAGGGTATTTTGGGGAAACAGACGTATGTATATATATTTTGGAAAACATGTAGTACTCTGGTATTGTGTGGTTTTGGTTTTGTATTGTATATATTTACATATGGGTATGTTTATTCAGTTTCTGCTTCTTGTTGCTTAGGTTTATGGTTGGATTTACCCCAATATGGTATCAGAGTATGTAGATTATCATAGTAAAAAGAAAAAAAAATATAATGGTAATTAAGCAGGTCATTACAAAGTCTATCGAAATTTCGGCAGCATGTCGTCTGTAAATAGGACATTTTCCAAAAATTCATGCACCTGAAAGCTGATAGATTCATACATACAATTCAAAAATAATCTGCATCATGTCGATACCATTTAGCTCAAGCACAAGAACCTATTTCCACTACTAGCATGCAATTCACATCACTGCATCAGTTATGCAGGAAGCATTCAAGACAAACATGCATTCTAGTAGACAATCAAAATAAACTATCCATTAAATAATATAATCATTTACAAGCAATAGACTGTGGCATTTAGCTCAAATAAATTATCCATCAAATATAGTTGAACTTTAAGCGGAGGATGGATATATGCATTTATTACTTAGGTCATCCAATAAACATGATAAGATAAGTATAACATAATTTATTGCTTATTGGATGGATTTTAAAATTGCTGCTCCCCCTCAATTATGTCGCCAAAGAATTATATGTTCAATTAATAGTATTTGGCATCACAAATATTTTCAAATATGGGAAGAGTTTTAAAAATTCCTTTAATTTATCATTTGAAAAAGATTCATCATTTAAGATCAATGATGACTTCAGGAAAATAAAATATATAGAATAATAATTTCCTAAACCCCCAAACTTGTCTGATGGACAAATCATGCTATATTTAAAATATTTATACATCAGCATATATATAGCATTAGGAATCTTTTATCAATTAAAACATTTTGTCCATTCGAAGGGGATAGCCAATATCATCACATGTTCACCTATCAAAATGATATGTATATATTAAGTTAAGATTGGATATGATCACTAAAACTCAGTATTGGCTAGATTTCCTTAGGGTTCAAACACTATTTAAGCATTCAAAGCATAACAACCCCTATTTACAACAATTTCTAAAAATTTTATGAGTATTAATAAAATTTTATTCTTAAGTGCACCTCATAAGATGGTATGCAATCACAAATAAATTGACATGATTCAAATAATATTTTACACAATATAAGCATTATGAATCATGGCATGAAATATATAATAAAGTAGAAGGAGGATAAATATATACCTTTCCAATTTACTCCTTAAACGTTTGAGCTCGAAGTGGTGACTTTTTCTCTCTCGACTTTTCAAAATTTCTTATGATTCCCAAAATCTTTAGAACTTAGAAAAATATAAACTAATAAAAGCATTAGTGACTAAGGCACAATAAAAGTATGCATGGCACACACAATGATATGCATTAAGAAACAGGTGATGCACATTCAAGTCATTTTCAGGTTTTGGAAACTTTGCATTTTAAAAAAAAATTTAATGGGATATGACTTCCCGTACGAAGCACATTCCAAAACCTCCAATCAATTGATTTTACAACAACATTTTCAATAAACAAATAGTAAAATCTATACGATGAAAACAATGGAGGATTTGCAAAGTACTGACCCTCAAAATTGGGATACATCGAAAAGTTGAGCCATTGCGATCTTTAGCATAAGCAGTTAAGCCTTTTGCAATGAGGCTCTGATACCAATTGTTGGAATTTGTGTGATCCCAGGAGGGGGATGAATTGGGTTTTAAAAATATTTTGGCTAAATTAAACATTTACACATATCATATCACATTTTAATTATAGTCGTGTATGTAAAAACTGAATAAGCAATATGTGCAGACATACACATGTATCTCATTTAAAATAATGTGTGCATGCAATTTGTTATAACCAAAGCATACACATGCTAAATTTAAAGTGCATAAATTAAATGAGATAAGGAGAGAGCGACACATGATATTTGTTATCAAGGCTTGGCCAAACCAGCCTACGTCCTCGCCTTGGGCATATCTCCCAAGGATTCCATTAACCTTACTCACTTAAATGGGTAGAGCAAAAGTTGTTTACAACCTTTCCTTACGGGTTAAAGTAAACCCCAACTCAATTACTAGGCTGAACCCAACTGGTCTCCCTTACAGGGCAGAGACACCCCAGCTCAATTCACGGGCTGAGCCACAACCAACACTTCTTGTGAGGCGGAGATACCTCAGCAGCACTTTACGGGCGGTACCAAAACCCAGCTCAATTTTCTGGCAAAGCCCAACTGGCTTACAAGTATAAAACTTTTTGTACAATATGAATGCTTCTTAAAATAAGTAGAGATGTACAAGTTGAAGATCTAAATGCACTCTCATATGATTTAAACATAAAACTCAATAGAGTTATGATTTTTCTCTCAAAAATATTTTTCAATAAAACGTGAGAGTATGGAAAATGATTTTCTTTTTAAATGGCCTTTAAAAATAATCAACAAACCTTTCGAGCAAAAATGTATATGATTAAATACATGCTCAAGGTTTTTCTCAAGAACCTTTTCAAGCCAATATATATCAATTAAATATATGCTCAAAGTTCTTGAATAACCCAAGACGTTTTTCTCAAAAAATATTTTAAAATAAAAATAAGAGAACTTGAGTTTTCTTTCTAAATGATTGACCTTAAAAAATAAGAAGACTTAAGAGCAAAATATATACGAGATTTAAATATAGGCTGAAGTCTTACTTGGATAAACAAAATATTTCCCCAGAAATAATTTTTACAAAGAAGAGTATGGGAGAAATATAGTCTTTGAAAACCATACAAAGGCTATCAAGCAATATATATATAAACTTGAATATATATGCTCAAACCTTTTAAAACAAAACCCCAAAATATTTTTCTCCAAAAAGATTTTCAACAAGTGAATGTAGGAGAAATTAATCTTTGAAAAACACTATAATAAACGGCCTTCAAGCAAAATATTTATGAATGAAATAAAAGCTCAAGCCATTATCAAATAAAACCCCAAAAAAAATATTTTCAAATAAAAATGAGAAGGAGAAAAATTACCTTTGAAAAACTTCAAGAATAGAGAGGCTCTCAATTAAATATATGAGTGGATGAGCTCAAGCCTTTTTAAGAAACCCTAGAAAAATTTCTCCAAAAAAAAGATCTTCAAGAAGGAGTAGGAGAAAAGAGAATTTAAGCTCAAATGGGGTATGAAAAAATGGAGAGAATCACAAAGATATTTAACTAAGCTTTCAAGATGATTCTCTAACATTTTTCAAGTGTTTGGGACTTGTATTTATAGGTCAAACCCATTTGTAGCCATTTTATGACCGTTGGGGGAAGAAAATATATTTTATTTTGACAAACTAGCCATTTTCACCCATTGAGTGTTCTGACATTGTCCAAAACCGTCGACAATTTTTCTAGGCTCTCCAAAATCATTGACTGTTTTTTTTTTTTCGAAAAGTTTTCAGCATGAAAAGAATTTTCTACTTTAGACATCTTCTGGTATTTTGACCATAACTTTTTCTATAAAACTCCAAATTAGACGTTCTTAGTATCAACAAAAAGCTAAGATAAAATACCACAACTTTCATGTTGAACACCTTTTAAGATGAGAACAGATTGGTTGATAAAATCTCTCAATTCCACTATCTAGTTGACTGGGGCCTTTGAAAAAATATAGTTTTGCCTTCATTTAAGTTCAAAAACCCCTTAAAAAACCTTTGGTAAGTTTAGAATTTTAAATAAAAGATTTTTCGTGCTTCTTGGAGGTCCCAAAGGTCAATCTATAGTCATTTTGAGCTTCAAATTTAATTCATATGATATGCATGCACATGCAACCCTAAATTACTATTACAACTTAGAAAATAATAAATAAAGTTTTCAAATCTTTTGCTACTCTGATTGTCCAAGGAATACGCCTTGGAATATGATCGTTAGTGTGCATTCAAGGCTTCCATATTACATCTCTCGTTTGTGCCTTCTGCATTATAAATCTGTTCAAAGACTAAACGCACACATGAGATGCTATGGTTTGTCATAATTAAAACAGGAATCGAATTCAAAAAGTCAACAGAATAGCTTGTTTGTAATACAATGTCTTTCCTTAGCAATAGGTCAAACCAAAGAAATATTTTATGTTTATCATATCATTCATACATAAGTAGGACTTCAACAATCTAATTATCAAGCAACCTTGATGCATAGTTAGAAATGTCCAACTAATATCTCCTCCTGATTAGTCATGTTGATGGATAATCCATTTTTAAACAATTCAATGAATTCTTTAAGCACAGTGCCTTTTTCTGGAACTGTCTCCAATCCATAATGCATCAACATGATGGCATCATGATGGCTTTTGAAGAATATAGCAGATATGAGGAATTACTAGTCCAGGATCATATAGAACTCTTCCTTCAATTTTGGCACATCTCTTTTATCTATGATGAATAAATGCTTCAACTTTATATTTCTTGGATAGTTAAAACCCCAATCTAAAAGTGTTATTATGACTTTTCAACACAATTATTTCAATTATTCCTTCGGGTTAAAAATTCATATTTTTGCTTCAATACTTTCCTTGCAATCATCATGCTAACTTTGGTGAATTTTGTTTCTAGAATTTTCATACTCTCCTTACCAAAAGTTGGAGACATTATTTTAGTTGTAGTAAAAGGACAATTTGTTGGGACATTTTTCAACTCCAATGTAAAGTACCATTATTGATTTGATTGTTCCAATACTTCCTTCCCTTTTACATAGTGATTAGATGATCTCTAGCAACAAACTTTAGCTTCTAATCCAAAGAGGATGGCACTTCCTTAGTTGTATAAATCCAAGGCCTTCCCAACAAATTAATAAAAAAAAATTTGTAATTTTTCAAATTTTGAACACAACCTCAAAAGTTCAAGGGCCAATTTCAATAAAAAAAAAAAAAAAAAAAAAAACTCACATAGACAAACTCACATACTCGGTAAGAGGCACACTATAATTTTTACTATGCATAATAATATGTTGTTCGACCATGTTATTGCATTTACATGTTTTATATTATCTGTTTTATCCATGATTGATACCTTAAATAGATTCATATCCTCCATATCAAAGCTCTAAAGTTTGAATTTGAAATTGGAGAATCAAGCCAAGATTTTTCAAAGGCTAGAAGTTTCCTTGTTTAACCTGTATTAATGGTCAACGTCTTGGCATAACATCTTTTAGCTCACTCAAGCATTTACTACAAAACCCTAAACAAAACTTGATAGATATTCATCTCTTTCCTATAAATATTGGTTGAAGACAGACCAATTTCAAGCATACAACACGCATAACTTGCTACTACTCTTATGTGCTTTCATATGATCAATTTGGTCTTCTTTTTTTTCTATTGTTGTACTTCATGTTTATTTATTATATATCTCACTTGATAGGTTGAGTCCTTCAAGGATCTTGAGATTCATGTTTTGATTTTCAAAATTTGTTTGGGTGAAATAGAAAAATACCTTAGATGTTTATTTTCATCGTGTTTATTTTCTTTGGGTGTTATCGCATATTGGGACTACATTCCTAGAGTTCTAAAGCACTAATTTTTGGGTGTTATCTTGTGTTGGGACTGTGTTCCTAGAGTGTAAAGCACTATGTTTTGGCCAAGGGTCGTGTCGGGGGTTATGTTGATCCCATAGGGCATTGTCTCTGGTGTTCCAACACGATTGTTGATAAGTTATCGACAACATAGGATTGATGTTCTAATTTTGTAAAAACTATGATTATTAGTAAAAAGCTCAAACATGATGTTTGGGGAGTGGACATAGGTTAAGGACTGAACCACTATAAACATCTACATGTATCTTATCTATATTTACTTTACAATTTGAGTGCGCAATATATTTTTACTATCCTTATACTAGTCAATTAAATGGTTCGATTATGGACATATTGCATCCATCATCGATCAATCAAATCAATGTTTGAATCAAGGTTGGAATATGCAAACTAAGCATATCCATTTACCATTTTATTCACTTTGCTTTATCTACAATAATTTTGTTGCTCATTCTCTAATGTATTTAGTCAACGTGATAATCTTGAAACTCTTATTATATTGAACTGAACCTATCACACCATTAAAAAATATATTGTTTATGAATTATTGCAAGCAATCTAATCTTCACGTAAACCAAATTAAATAAATAGCTTATTATATTAAAGAGAAGAAGAATTTTTAATCACCAATTCCCACCCTCTTGGGGTGTCTACCTAGACCAACAATTGGTATAAGAGTGGGGCTATAGTACTTTTGAGACCCTAGAGTAAAAACCTATAGACATCTATGGCAAGCCAAGGACTTGCTGAAGGACTATTCAAAAACTAGCCACCACTATTTGATGGGTCCAATTGCACATATTGGAAAGCTTAGATGAAAACTCATATTCAATCAATTGATGTATAAGTATGGAAAAACATTCTCAAGGGACCTAAGACTCCCATGAAATTGGAGAATGATGATTTGATTCTAGAGTCTGAGGATAAATGGAATTAGATTGATGAAAGAAATATTCAACTTAATGCAAAATATGTAAATATCTTGTGTTGTACTCTAATTTGGGATTAATATAACAAGGTCTTATGGTATAACATAGCCAAAGAAATTTGGGACAGATTAGAAATTCTACATGAAGGGACAAATAAGGTAAGAAAAGTAAAAGTAAACATGCTTATGAGAGAGTATGAACTATTTCGAATCAAAATAAGGAAATCATTGCACCCATGTGCTACAAATTCACAAATATCAATAATCCAATGAAGGGACTCAATAAAATTTTCCCTATTAGTGATATAGTCAAAAAAAATTATAAGATCCCTACCTAGAAGGTCGGAAGAAAAAACTACAACCATAACTAAGCAAAGGATTTGAATTTACTTTATTTAGTTGAGTCAAATGGCTCTCTAATCACCTATCAAATGAATATGATTATCATTAACACATCTTATGTGTAGGAAAAGAAGAACATTACTTTTAAGGCTATAGAACCATGTGATAGTTCAAAAAAGGAGAGTGATAAAGAACTAATAGCTAACACGGCCAGGTACTTTAAATGTAAAGGAATCAAAGGAAAAATCCTTAATAAGCCTTACAAAGAAGACAACAAGAAAAGAGAAGAAGGTATGTGCTATGAGTGTAAAAGGCAAAGACACTTCATATCAAAATGTCCACTATACAAGAAGAGACGAAGTAAGGAAAAGAGGGAAAATTCCATGATGCTTCCTGGTGCGAATTAAAGGCATAAGAATGATCATAAGGTATTAAAGAATAAACTACAAACTTATGTCTTATGATAGATATTCAAGAAGATCAAGAGGTAATGAATAATCCTCCCATAACTCTAGATGATACATGTGATGGTCTAGAAGACCTATCACAAATTTCTCAAATGTAAGCAAAGATTTCTTGATTTGAAAAATCAAAATACTAAGTTAAAAAAGCTAATAGAGAAGAATATGAAAGTTTTGTAATCCAAAAAGCCAGTTTCAAAATGAAAATCAAGTTTTAAAAAATAAAATCAAATGTTGTGAAAATTAATTTAAGGAACTAAGATTCAAAAATGACCTACGAAGAAAAAAAGGTCGATTTTCTTATATATATATATATATATATATATATATATATATATATATATATATAATGAAATTGAGATTTTAAGTGATGGAAGCAATGAATTACATAATCAAGTAATTGATTTGCAATGTCACCTCGAAGAGTTGTTTGTAAAATTATTTTCCCAAAAGGTTCTAGAAAAATCAAGAAATTGGGTTATCTTCTAGACATACAAATGCAAAATCTCCCAAAAGGAGAAATTTTTCAAGGAATCGTCCATCTCCCACCAAATGTGGTTTCTATAAGAAAAATGGGCATTTAGAAAATGACTCCTTTAAGCAACAATATATGTTTGCCAAAGGCAATAGGAATGGGTTCAAAACAATAGATCTTCCAATATAGAATGGACCCAACGATTACTGGATACTAATACTAGATAGATTTTTTTTTTTCTTTTTGTTTTTGCAGATAAGTAGACAAAGGCATGTTAAGGGGTTCCTAGATAGTGCTTGTTCAAAGTGAAAAGGCCAAGTTCTTAACTATCCAACTAAAAAAGCTTTCAAGAATGTAACCTTCAGCAAAAACAACAGAGTTAAGATAATCAATGAAGGTACAATTGGCACTGACTCACACATTAATTGAAAATGTATACTTAGTGGATGGTTTTAAGCCTGATATGTTAAGCATAAGTCAACTATGTGATAAGGGTAAATGTATATTATGTACTAAAACTATTTGTGCTATATTGAATAAGGATAACTCTTTATTATTTGATGCTCCAAAAGGAAAAAAAAAACCATTTACATCGTTGATTTGACCAAATCATGCAAAATAAGTGCTCTGTATCTAGACATAATGATTTGCATCTTTGGCATAAAAGATTAGGTCACATAAATTTTAAATCAATCTTGAATACCTTTATGAATGATAAAGTTAAAGGGTGGGTTTCCTCCTTTGTTTCACAAAATTATATCATATGTGATGCATGTGTCAAAGGGAAACACACAAAGCAAACATTAAAACTAGAGAATGTTGTTTCCACTAAGAGGCCACTTGAGTTTCTACATCTAGATCTTTTTGGTCCTATGCAAGCTTTTAGTATGGGTGGAAAAATATCTACCTTGGTTATTGTAGATGATTTTTCAAGATTTACATTTCTAAAAAAATCTAAGAATCTTTTTATGAATTTTCAATGTTTTGTAAAAGAATACAAAAACAATTGAGTTTTCAAATTGTATCTTTGAGAAGTGACCATGGTAAATGTTGGCGTTTCGCTCAACTTGAACACATGCAATGGAAGCACACAATCAAACATGAACACCAACAATCACTAGTGCAATCACTCGATGATGAAATACACTCAAGAAGCAAGCAATCAATAAAAAGAAGAATAAAAAACCCAACTAGAACACAAAAGATTTACATGGTTTGGCAATAGCCTATGTCCACGGGAGCAACACTTGGGTTTTCACTATGATCAGTGAAGCTTACAAGCTTAATGAAGTTTGAACTAAGCTTAATCCCATCTAGGGTTACATAATATTATTTATATAACAATCTAGTGTGTATAGAAGACTAATAGTTGATCTAAAACATTTATGTAGCAATCCTCTGGAGGAAATCCCTCTGATAAGACCAATCTGCAAGTCCCCAATTTGAATTTACATGATCTACGCTAACAAAAACCATCAACAGTTTGACCAAACCGTCGATGGTTTGGAGTAGAATAAAACACCTTGCAACTACTACCTGAAACTTTCGACGGTTTGCCCTCCATGGTTGCACCTTGCTTATCTCTTTTTGTCCCTCGTGTCACGTAGCTTTCTATGGTATATGTGATATGCTCAAAATATGAGTCACATCCCCAAAAATCTCCATGTTGGCGAATATTCACAACCTTCAAAATCTGAAAGCACAACTGCTGCTCCACCCGGGTCCATAGATTAGGACCTGCCTCCCTTCTAACACCTGGAGATGTTAATCAAGTCCAAGTCATGCTTGAACTTGACCGTGGTAACAAGAACTCCATCTAACTGAACACCCAACTCCTTGAATGATAACCACAATACTACCTTGGCAACCTTAGCCACTATCAAGAACTCATCCGATTGTAACTAGTGCACCTTGAGACTATACCCCAAACTTCAAACAATTAGGCCTTCCCACAACGTACCTCGTTGTAAGTCTCATGTCATCCAAGCCCTCAGTGTAGTCTCCATCTACGAACCTTATAGCTGATGGAACCCTTTGTTTCCTGTCGAAGTACCCAACTGCACTGGCATAGGAAACCTTTGACACGATCTAGACATCACTGTCCGTCCGCGAGCACTAAGCGATAGACTGTTTACTTAGACTCGCCAATGGTGTACCAGTTACTGGTTTAACATCAACCATGCTAAACCTCACCAATACTTGATCCCCAAAACCACCCTGAGATAATCCCAATATCACTATAACTTTAACCTTGTGAATCTACAGCCCAAGAACACTCTTGGCAGCACTCAACACCTTTATGTAAACTTCCTTTCTTAACAGAGTCCCCAACTAATTTACTTTAGTCGAAACCTTTCCAAAAATTGACATGCCACTCACATAAAACAATATAACTATTACCCACTTGCATCCTATCTCCCTATCCTCCTCTGGGAGCACCACCAACCCCCCCCCCCCCTGTCTATTCTTATATAGTATCTCCATCTCCTACACCATGGCACGTATCCACCTACCCTTCTCCTGATTGTGCACTACCTCTTGAAAGGTAGTAGGATCCTTCCTCGTAGTAATGGTTGTATAAGAAATCAAATCACACCTGGGTGGTGGCCTGATAATGCACTTGAGCCCATTGTGATCCTGTTGGTCTCCCGAATTTGAACTCCCTGCATTTCTACTTTGATTCTAAAACTCCTCCTACATCACAATCTCCTTTCTACTCTAGTATATCATATGATACTGCATTTCTCTTGAGTTAGAACTCTCTGTGCTTCTATCCTAAGTCTCAAACTCCGCCTACACAATATGCTCATTTATACTACTACAACCTTTTGGCACTCGTTTCTCTTCATCTATGTGAGTATGTTGTCCCATGGCTTTAATACCTAAAGTCATGCCTCTGCCAATCGCCACCCTGTTTGCCATTGGATCACCCAGCTTGAACTCATTTTCTTATATACCAAAAAGATGCACTGTCCAAATATAACACCAAGCTTAGATCCCACCTCACTAGAAATGTGCATGGCTGGACCTCCAAAGTCTACCACATAACCGGTCCAAACCTCACCTACAATTCTCCCATCTAGTGGATCGATTAATCGAGAAACATGCCATACTCGCTTACTTCACTAAGAAGTCCCTTGCAAGCCCTGCATATACCATGTCTTGCTCTTAAAACTCTCTGAACACCAGTGTACTCAACACCAATGTCTGACCTGAGGAACTCTTTCCCAGTCTAGTACTCCACCTCAGCCACAAGTTACACCTGGCAAACATCTCTGACTTATGATGCATAAGATACCCCCATACCTTTCGTGATAACCTCATGAAATACCTATGTCTAACCTATGATGCTACCCTCACTGGTCCGCAGACATCTATACCAACGTAGTTAAGAATACCCACCATTTTGTGTGTGGTTACATTACACAAAATGGTATTTCTTGACTCAAAACTCTCAGCTACAGCTCCACCTACAACTGTATTACCCTGTACTGCATAGAGATTCCGTACTATCCTCTGTCTCTTCATCACCATCAATACGCCATCACACACCATCATTGTCCTGCCTTTAGACTTGTAACTATACCCATTACAATCTAAAGCACCTAATGATATCACGTTCTTCCATAGATTGGGTATATGCCTTACCCCACACAACGTCCTTACCACACCATCATACATTTTGATCCTGCTATCCCCCATTCCAATAACTTTACAAAGTGCACCGTTTCCCATGAGAATGGAACTAGGACTCACCAATCTATAAGTGGTGAACCAGGCTTTGTTGGGCGTCATGTGAAAAGAATATCCCGAGTCTAGGATCCAAGAACACGTGAGGCATTCTGAACCTGATGAAATAGTAAGCATCTCAAAATCACTCTCCTCGAGTCTCCTTCTTCAACTACATTGATAGATTTTGAAGAACCCCTTTGAGCTTTTGCATTTCCCTTCTCCTACTCTGGACATTTTCTGATTTTATGTGCCCTAGTCTCTTGTACTTAAAACAACAAGCATCCTTCTTCCTCTTAGACTGAGTTTTATTCCCACTCGATCCACTCTAGGATTTTCCCCTCCCACGATCCTGATTACCCTTCATCATGAGCCCTTCACCATATAAACCCTCATCGCTGGTCTTCTTCCTTTGATGGAACCATAACAATGCACTCGTGATGTCCTCCAACTCTAGGATTTCTTTCCCCTAAATCAGCGTCATAACCAGATTCTCGTACGTAGGCAACATAAGTAGGGAATTTAGTAGCATCAACGCCTTGTCTTCCTCCTTGAACTTCACATCAACTCGCCCAAAATCACTAATGATCTGATTAAATGTGTTGATGTTCCGTGTCAAGTCCGAACCCTCCACCATCTTAAGTTAATAAAGCTTTTTCTTAAGATACAACTTGTTCGAGATTGACTTGGACATGTACCAGAGCTCTAGTTTAAGTCAAACCGCCGCCGGTGAGTCCTTATCCATGACGCGATACAACACATTATCAGCCAAACATAACATGATCATGGAAATTGCCTCTGCTTCAAGCTCCATCCAACTTGTGCTGTTCACGTCGTCTGACTTCTTTTCGCTCCAAAATTACCAATTTCATCGAACTTGTTCACATCGAACTTAATTGAAGAGACCCCAACCATTGTTGAACCGATAGCTCTGATACCACTTGTTAGTGTTTCGCTCAACTTGAACACGCGCAGTGGAAGCATACAATCAAACACAAACACCAACAATCACTAGTGCAATAACTCGATGATGAAATACACTCAAGAAGCAAGCAATCAATAATAAGAAGAATAAAACACACAACTAGAATACATAAGATTTACGTGCTTTGGCAATAGCCTACATCCACGGGAGTAGCACTTGGGTTTTCACTATGATCAATGAAGCTTACAAGCTTAATGAAGCTTGAACCAAGCTTAATGCCATCTAGGGTTACATAATATTGTTTATATAACAATCTAATGTGTACAGATTTAATACCTATAATTGATCTAAAATACTTTTGCAGCAATTCCTTGGAGGAAATCCCTCTGATAAGTCCAATTTACAAGTCCCCAATTTGAATTTACGTGATCTGCACCAATGGAAACCGTCAACAATTTGGAGTAGAATAAAAAACCTTGCAGCTACTGCTTGAAACCATCAACGATTAGGCCCCAAACTGTCGATGATTTTCCCTCCATAGCTGCACCCTGCTTCTCTCCCTTTTTCCCTTGCATCACATAACTTTCTCCGGTACACGTGATCCGCTCTAAATATGAGCCACATCCCCAATAGTAAAGATTTTGAAAATAAGGAATTTGATTCTTTCTGTGGAAAATTTAGAATTACACATAATTTCTCTACACTTAGAACTCCATAACAAAATGAAGTGGTTGAAAGGAAAAACAGAACTCCCATTGAAATGACATGTATCATGTTGAATGATAAATCTCTACCTAAATATTTGTGGGCTAAAGCTATTAACACAATTTTCTGCTTTATTAATAGATTCTACCTCGATCTATCATACTGAAAACCCCTTATGAACTTTTATTTGAGAGGAAGTCAAATGTGATGCATTTCTAGGTATTTTGTTATAAATGTTTTGTTTTAAATGAACCTGACTAGAAACACAAATTTGATTCAAAAAGTGACAAAGGTATACTACTTCGAGATTCTAACACTAGCAAAGCATATTTGATATTTAACAAGAAAACTCTAGTGGTTAAGGAAAGCATTAATGTTAAATATTTTGAATTGTCTATTATAAATATTGTCTATCCAAAGATGAAGAAGCTAACAATGCTCAGCTGAAAATAAAAGAAAAACAAATAGATCAAACTACAAACTTTAGAGCAGATACACCTACAAGCGCAAGTGTAGATGCCATAATAGACGCATCCTCAGATGCACACACAAATGCACTTGCAGATGCATGAACAAATGCACAAATAGGCAAGAGAATAGACACATCAACAAATGCATGTGCAGACACATCAACAAAAGTTTACAAAGGCACATTAACAAACATATGGACAAATGCAAAAATAGATGCAATCACAAACATAGGATCAAATGCATAATTCTAAATATGTTAATGAATAGGGTAATCTCTCACTATTAACTGTAAGGTTAAATCCTAATCACGCACTAGATCATATAATTGGTTATTTAAATGTTGGTGTGCGAACTAGATAACATTTAAGACATCGCTGGAGTACCTATGCTTTCATTTCTCAAATAGAACCAAAGAATTTTATAAAGAGGTAGAAAATGATAAATACAAAAGGTTTGCAATGCAAGAAAATCTTAATCAAAGATGAATGAAGAATGACAAAGTAAGAAATAATCATCATTAAATATTATATAATAATTAAATATTTCACCTAAATATGATTCTATACAGGAATAGAATGGAATAGAACAAAATTAAACTTTAAATTTTTACATGTTTTCTATATAAATGTAATTCTATTCTACTCCTAACTCATTACTTCAAAACTAATATACCAAAAATTGCATTAGCATAAAAAAAAAAAAATCAATGGAATTATAATGGAAGGATTTTTATATATCTATCATCATCAAATAACTCTTACTCCTAAACTAAGTAAAACTCTAATTTATGTATAAGACAACAAATTGCAATCTTTGCATAGAGTGTAATGTGACGGTTTGTACGTTAGAGTGGAATGGTTTAATAGTAAATTGGAACAAAAATTATATAAATAACAAATAAAAATTTAAAAACAACCTAATTGTGTTTTGTTCTACTGAGCAAACAATGAGTAGTAAGCTATATGTTGTACCTAAGTTTGCCTAGTTGAAGGGCCATCTTCATCTGCCACATAGGCAACCTCCTTAAGCTTGATATACCAAATTCGAAGCATGGGATTAACATAACAAAGGAGTGGTAGCGCATATGTAAAAAATAACAAATAAATAAAAAACTAAAATTAAAACTAGGATAGTACATGTTCCTCCTAATATCTCAATATAAGATTGAAACAATTGTATATTATTTTTACATATACTTGCATAAAAACCCTTTACTTGTTTTTCACTTTTATTGTATTAATTTTTTGTCACAATAGAATTTTTTTTCATGGAACCACTCTTAGTATAACTAATAATCCCTTCTTTTTGTTTTCTCTTAAATTTTAGCGGCACATTTGCCTTATAATTATGAATGTATATTTGCCAATTGCCGCTAAGCATCATCCAACCAAATCATATCCTTGCCCCAATCTATAAGGGTTGAAGGTCCTTGGAACATTATCCATTTTGTTGATCAAATCAATCCCTGCATTCATAAAGTAGTCATAATTAGAGAGCAATGATTCATAAATAAGCATATATATTTTGAAAGAGGAAATTATAGTACCATATAAACAAAAAAGGAAAAAAAAAAAAAAGAAAAAAAAAGTGACACAACCTTGAATTAAACTAATTAGATACAACTGAGCATAAAAAATTCGATGATTTTCTATTTCAAGTGTTTCCTAATGGGTGGAGGGGACTCACTCAATCATTAATTGTGATTGAACTTAGTGAGGAAACACTCAATTTGCTGACAAACACTCAATTGATTTCAATGGTAATCTGAAAAATACAAAACACTCTCAAAATACAAATTACTTCTTCTATCACTGGTTACTCTCCCTCAACTACACCATATATCTTACACACACACACATACATTATATATATAGCAACTGATGGGATGGTAGGTGGAGATTAAAATCAATAAAGGTGGCTGAAGTTGGTGGGGTTGGTGGAGGTGGTTGCTGACTTCTCCTCTGCAGCTCAATCAAGTTTAATTATTCAACATCTCCCCTTAAACTAGACTCTCCTGGCTTTATCATTCTAGGCATTGTCTTCAGTCTTGCAAAAATATCATGTCTGAATGACTTTATGAAAATATTAACAATCTGATCATACGGTCTGCAAGATATCAGCTCCACTACTTTCTTCTTGACATGCTTCTTGATAAAAGGATACTGAGTATCAGTATGTTTGCTTCTTTCATGGGATACTGGATTCTTCACAAGTGTAATCACTGATCAGTTATCGATGTAGACTTTTACGAGGTCATCTGGAAGAAATCCTAGATACTTTAGTATATTCCTAATCCATATACCATGACAAATAGCTGAGC
Source organism: Malania oleifera (assembly GCF_029873635.1). Classification (NCBI taxonomy): domain Eukaryota; kingdom Viridiplantae; phylum Streptophyta; class Magnoliopsida; order Santalales; family Ximeniaceae; genus Malania; species Malania oleifera. The sequence continues at coordinate 42,073,454 of NC_080423.1, read as the reverse complement.
TAGCAACAACATACTCAGCTTCATATGATGACAACTTAATGATGCGTTACTTCTTTGATGACCATGTAAATGTTGTATCTCCCATGAAGAATATGAATCCAGTTGTGCTTTTTATTTCATCAAGATCCCTTCCCCAGTCGCTATCTGAATAGCCAATAAGTTTGCAATCACCTCTTGATGAATAGAACATACCATCTTCTTGCTTACCTCGAGCGTCTAATATCACCATCTACTTATCTCTGAGGCTTATTCGATAGCATTTCTCCACAAGCTGTCTGAGACTCAAGATGTTGGTCTTCATGTCTAAAACATAATAGACATTGGAGATGAAAGTGTGATCTCTAACTTTCCACTTGATTAGAACATCTCCACTCCCTTGGATTGGGACTTTAGAGAGATCGCTAAAAGGGATCTCCCCCTGAACTTTATCATCAAGTTCAATGAATAGGTTCTTTCTGCTAGTCATATGGTTGCTGGCTTCAAAAGCGAGGTAACAAACACTTTGGTCTTGTGTTCAGATGTGTTCCATTAGTATCAATGACTCTCTAGTTACATCTTTAGTTTCAGTAAGGTTAGCCTCCTCGCTAACCTTTTCTTGTTGTCGCACGCAACACTTGTTGCTATAGCAGCCAAACTTATGGCAGTTATAGCACTCGGTGTTTCTTTTTTCAATGTTTAGATAGTTTTTGTAACCGCCACATCTTCTTCCACATCCTCTTCCTTGTGGGATGTTGTTCTATTGTCCATGTCCTCCTTATCCCCCTCGGCCTCCTCCTCTGGATTTAGTATATCCAAATCCTTTTCTCTGAGATCCTCGACCTCACGTTCATCCTCGGTGCGACGTCCCCCCTTGCTCATGTCTCCCATCAATTAGAGATAGTTTTGACTGTAGAACTTATTCTAGTGACTTACCCTCACTTCTTCTGTTCACCTTCTACTTGTAAGCTTGCAAAGATCCTACGAGCTCTTCTACAGACATGATCTCTAGATCTTATGTTTCTTCGAGTGTAATGGCTATGTAGTCAAATTTTGGATCCAAAGATCACAAATTTTTCTCCCATATCCTAATTTCTGTGAGATTCTCTCCATTTCTTCTCAACTGATTCAAGACAACCATTACCCAAGTATAGTACTCAACAATGGACTCGTACGACTTCATTTGCAATGATTCAAATTCACCTCATATAGTTTAGAGGCGAATCATCTTCACTTTTTCGGCTCCTTTTTTTGTGTGGTGGAGAGTATTCCAGACTTCTTGGGACGTCTTGGCAGAGGCGATGATTTGAAGGTGGCCTCATCAAGGCCCTGGTAGATAATGGACTTGGCGTTGCAATCCCTTTTCTAATTGGTGTAGAGGGTTGTTGTTAAGCATCAGACGTAGATGCTTTGGCTTCTTTTGATGGGACTTCTTAGTGCCCATCTTCAACATGTCCATGACATTCTGAGCACCTAGTAGGGCTCTTATTTGAATGCACCAATTGTTGTAGTCATCCTTTGTTAGTTTTGGAATGACCGCTTGTACAGTACCGTTCACCATCGGGTTTGATATATATCAAAATTGAATATTGGGGATGGATTTTGGAAAATTTGATGCCACCAGTGCGTTCAAAAGTCAAAAATCTTCAGGAGCCGATTTTGGGAAGCAAAGAACTGGTCTAAATAACACTAAACCAGCTAAAAAATTTTGGACCATTTTTTTTTTTTAAATGAAGATTAATGGCGTCAGTTAGCATCATTAGAACATGTGGCACCTTCTATACAAGCCGCGTGTCATGACGATCCATGTATCTAGATGCGTATCAGTCTTCCGGGTCGGGTCGTGCTCGCGGGTTTGGGTACTAATTGCTATTGGGGGGTCATGCTCGCGCATCTGAAAAATACAAAACACTCTTAAAATACAAATTACTTCTTCTATTACTAGTTACTCTCAATCTACTACACCACATATGTAGAGACCTGGATAATATAATATTAAAAATAAAGAAGAAAAGAGGAAAATGGCTCGGTGAGGAGAAAATCGGTGACAATTTTCTAAAGTGTTAAGAAAACCATTGATAGTTATATGGTTTTATTGCAACCAGGTTAAAGGGTAAACGGTGAAAACTAGGTTGGTTAAATAGAAAAACAGTGACGGTTTTTTTGGGAGACTAAGAAAACCATTGATAGTATTTTCCAGAGAAAGAATGCTTATAAGGGCTGTAAGTCATTTTTTTTCTTTTAAAATTTCAAAACCCTCATTCTCTCTCACCACCTGCGAATGTCCCTCTCTCTCTCTCTCTCTCTCTCTCTCTCTCTCTCTCTCTCTCTCTTCATTTTCTCACTCTAGATTCACCCAATCGATGATCAGACTCCGTATCTAAAGCCTAGCGGTGATTCTCTTCAATTTAACCAGAGCATAATTATGTTCTAAGGATCCCAAGCACCATCCCAAACTGAGGTGAGGAAGTTGTTTATGTTGTTGATTGGTTTTTTAATTAGTTTAATGGGTGTATAGTTCTAGGAATGTGAATAAGAACATAATTCTGGAGTGAATTGATAAATTAGGATTTGTGGAATACAGGGTTTTGGTGTCAACGCCGCAGGCTAAGGTGTAGAGTTCCTGCGGGTGTTTCCATAGGAAATGAGGTAAGGGTAATAAATAATTAATTATTTGATGTTTCCTTGGTTAAATGGAGTATGTGGGTCCAAGGAAAATGTGAATGTGATATTATTCTAGGATTACATGATTTCAGGGTTTTTGAGTTCTAAACGCCATGAGAGTGAATGTAGTATTTTTAGCAGGCTTCTTGATAATCAAGTAAGGGGAATAAGTTACGCCAATTAATTTTTAAAAATTTTATTAATTAAAGTGTAACATGTGTTTATGAGTTTTGAATTTTATAGTTGTGGTATATTTGTGAAAATTGAGAAATTTTGGTTACAGGAAAATTTTACAAATGATATGTATTATTTTCATATAACCGGAAAATACATCTTTACCCATACAGATTATAGAATAATAGTTTCATTAAAATTGTGTGGCATGAGAAATATCAGATATAGTATAGAGATTTAATATATAATTTTATATAGCCTTTATAGTACCATGATTATACACAGCTTTTACAGAACCATGATATACATTTATTATAGAGCAATGATTTACAACTATTACAGAATTATGGTAAAATAGTTATATACATAAATAGTATTATATAGTATCAGATCTCTGATGGACCAATACAGATTACAAAGCACGGTACCATTGGTAATACAGTATAGAGTGCAACCACACATCTCAGATAGAGTGTGGAATGGAATAGTCAATTGTGCCTAGAGGAGAGACACGAGCTCCTTGGTAGTAGTTCCAGGTTGAGGAGGCCGATCGTACTATAGAGGTCATTATTTGACTTAGCCTAGTAGGCCAGTCAGAGTTAAGTCTCACCAACGGGCCGCACAACTAGAGCATGCGAGGCTAATTCATGCCTACAGTTATCCATCTAGGGAAGCTTTTATAGTTATATAGATATATGTATATAGTTTTATAGAGAACAAGAACTACCTATTATAGTTATAAGTATGTTCAAATAGAAAGTTCATTTTAAAAGACATAGGTTTGAGTTATGATATGTTTTATATTGAAATGTTATTCGACACAGTTGAGTTAATAATTATGTTATTCATATAAAACCCATTTGCCACACACTGGATGTAATTTATTCCATCTTACTAAGAGGTATCTCACCGCATACTTCTAAATATTTTACGTGATCCAGATAGGTGTGTGGAGCGTGCTCCGAGATAGAGAGGACTTTTGTGTTGCCCTAGTTGCAAGGTAAGTTTTTCAGTTGGGAATTGTATTTTTGGGTATGCCCCTAGGGCATTGTGTTAATTTTTGAGAGATTTATATGTATATTTTGGGAAATACTGAAGCTCTGGTATTGTAATTAAGGTTAAAGTATTTTTATGTTTTCCGCTGCTTAGGTGGTATATTTTGTGAACAAGTATCCTCGGTACCACTTGAGGTTTGAGATGTGATAGTAAATATTATTATGAGTATCAGAGTAATGTTATTTTATCATAGGATATATAGACACATAAAAAAAATGGTAGTAATTTTGAGGTTGTTACAATTTTGGTATCAAAGCCTATGTTACTAGGTTCTTAAGTGCATAGTGGAAAACAATACTAGAGCATAGGAATGGATTTTGATGAGGATAAGTAGAGGATGGACTAGGATTTTGGTAAAGTCAACGTGAAGGACTAAGTTAAGAATTTACAATTTTGTCTCGCAGTTTGGAGGCAAGAACTTCGGGGTGGTTTCTATGTTTTTCCTAAGGTGACGATTTCTGGAAAATCATGATAACTATTGTTGGTTTTTGTTTTTGAATGGTAAGACTGAACCTTAAACTAGTTGGTAGGTGGTATGGGGATATCTTGGTTAGATTAATGTAATAGTCGTACTATGAAGTTAGGATTCTCAGATTATTTTCGTGTTATTATAGGATGGACCCTAGAAATAACAATGCACACGCCGGTGGTAGTGGTGGTGCAGGGCCTTCCAGTATGGGTGGCAATGACTCAGAATAGATGATGCGCAGTGTAGCACAACAAGTTATGGTAGAAATTTCCTGAAATAGAAAAGAACAAGGCTGCCCACTTGTAAGAACCTGAACCATGATAATGGGTTTATATATATAAAGAGAGGGACATTTTGGTAAAAGAGCAGGTTCATCGACGAAGCCTTTGTTCTTCTCGTTAATGAAATTCAAAGCCTTGTCAACGAGGGGAAGCCAAGGAGTTTCAGAAATCAGTAAATATCAGGATTCGTCGACGAGGCCATCGATTCACCGATGAATTCAGTAAAAGATTCGTCGACGAAGGTACCATTTTGTCGACGAAATTGGCTGGGTCAAAGGGCTATAAAAGGAAATTCTCATTACTTCACCATTAAGAAATCTCAATTATATATATATATATATATATATATATATATCTCTAAACCTCTCCCTACTCCTTCTCTCTAGATTTCTTCATCGATCATTGCTAGAATCGGGAAACAGAAGTTACCATGAGGATCGTGGAAGGATTCTCTACAACTTCTACAGATCAGAATCTCATTTCGAGCGTTTTCGAGTTTCAGGCTAAAATCGAGGTAAGGCTCGGTTGTTGTTTCTGATTCAGTATATGTGTAGAAGTATGGATTGTACGTATGTATTGTACTATGGTTTGTAGGTTTTGGAGTCTCGGTTCAAAGTTTTGGGGACCGTAAAGTTCGTAGTTGGAATTCAGGTTAAGGTAAGGGGATTCTGTTTATATCAGTTCATTTTCAAAATCAAGATCGATAAACCTGTAGGCTACGATCATATGCATATTTTGACTACTTATTTGGAGAAATCTATCGGGTAAAAATGCGAGATTTTCGGGTTACAGTTTTTCAAGAAAATTGGGGATTTCGGGTATCATCTCTGTTTTGTTTGGAAATCTGTTGGTTGTGTTAGAACTGTATTATTGAGGTGACCATAATCTAGATTTGCATAAACTATATACTTGAAATTGTAAATGATATGATTTTCCGTAAACCAAATAAGTGTGGTATGTATGGTTGTATGTATTTATTCCAGGTATTTGTAAAACAGCTATGTGGCGACTAATTATCGTACGCTGAAATTTATAGGGACGTGAGTTCCAAAATGATTCCAGGGGTTTGTAAAACCGCCATGTATCGGTTAACTATCGTGGGTGAGAGTGGCCGGCTCTATATCCGAGGTGTGAAATATCACCAGTATGATCCGGCTGGTCACCGAAGGGTGTGTTCTATACCGTATGTAGTAATGTAATCATTGTGGGCCTAGGTTGTCGTAGCGTAGTTGGGCATACGTCAATGTAATCATTGTGAGACTAGGTGACCTTGTGTAGTTGCGTATGTAGCAATGTAATCACTATTGGGCCTGATTCGTTGCTTCGTAGTTGCGTGTGTGGTAATGTAATCGCTATGAAACTGGGTGACCTTGTGTAGTTGTGTATGTAGCAATGTAATCACTATTGGGCCTGAGTCTTCGCATTGTAGTTTCTTATGTAGCAGTGTAATCGATGTGAGACTAGGTGACCTTGTGTAGTTGTGTATGGAGCAAGTAATCACTATTGGGCCTTGATCATCGTAGCGTAGTTGCGTATACAGCAATGTAAATGCTGTGAGACGAGGTGACCTTGTGTAGTTGCGAACTAGTGTGACGACACTGACCGTATGTATGTATGTATGTATGTTTTGGTATTGTATGAACTGGAATGGTTTTGTGAAAATACTGGAACTGTATGTATATGTATGAAACTGTACGAATTGTTTCAAATTGTATCATATTTTATAGTGTTATGAAGTATGTAAAATAACACTGGTACGCCACACACTGATATAAATTGTTTTCTTCCTTACTGAGAGGTGTCTCACCCCAAATGTACGTACAATGTTTTCAAGTCCCTCAGGTAGCGGTAAGTAGCATCCTAGCGTCCAGAAGCGAGGGGTGTCGTTTAGCTACTACTAGTGCCTGATAGGTACGATTTTTTGTAACCGGGTTGTCGTGATGGATTTTTTAGACACCCGTAGTATGTATGGTATTTATAGGGATGTATATCCTTGTATGGCATAGACTCTGGTATGGTACCATTTATGTATAGAGAGACTGTATTCCTCTGCGTATTTTGAAGAGTATGGATGTTTATGTGTATGTAAATGGGACATCCGTTCACCCCACGGGGTCGAACCCTCTTTGTATGTAGTATCATGTATGTTTTAATTGGTACAGAGACTAGTTAGGTTACTAAATTCACCCCCGGGTCCCATTTCTAGGTTTAGGGCATGACACCACTAGCTAATTAGGGTTGTATGATCCAACAATTCACTGACCTGAATCCTCCGGCGTTCTCAAAAGGAGCTGACCCTATAGTTGCTGAAACTGGATGCAAGAAATTGAGAAAACACTGACGGTGCTACACTTTACTGATGAACAGAGGGTCCCTTTTTCCACATATAAGTTGACAGGTGAGGCTAAGAGGTGGTGGACAGCTGTGAAGTTGTTATAGGAACAGAGACTCGTACTAGTACCCATGACTTAGGGCTGGTTCAAGGAGGTGTTCTTTGATTGATATTTCCCTACCACTGTTAGAGATACTAAAGTAGAGGAATTCTTGAATTTGATGCAGAGGCACCTGACGGTTTAGCAATACACGACAAAATTTATTAAGTTGTCGCATTTTGCTCCGTATATTGTTCCAGACGAGGCTAAGAAGGCAAGGAAGTTTGAGAGGGGTTTGAGGCAAGAAATCTATGAATAGGTGGCCGTTTTAAAAGTTCAGGATTTTTCAGAGTTGGTTGATAGAGAGATTGTAGGAGAGGGGAGCCGGTAGAGGAGTACTAGGATACAAAACCAGAGAAAGAGACCCACATCTCCTGGGTTTCAAGTAGGTGCTAGTCGGAGGCCCATGGAGAGGAGACTAGTACGGCAGAGGTCAAAGGCAAATGATGGGAAACCATGGATATTAGGGCGGGCAAGCTTGTCCTATCTACCCTAGATGTGGTGGGAGGCAGATGGGAGATTGTCGGGTATGAGAGAATGTCTACTATCGGTGTGGATGACCAAAACATATTGCAAGAGATTGCCAAGCTCAACTAGAAAATTTAGCAGCTCCTAGACCATTTCAAGGAAATAATCAGGCACCCCAAGGAGGCCAGCAGAGGAACATAGCCCTGACGAGAGTCTAAGCAATGACACCAGGAGACACTAAGGTTGCAGATGATGTCGTGACGGGTACTATTACTGTTTTATCATATAAAATTGTTGTTTTATTTGACTCAGGGGTCACACATTCTTTCGTGTTTGTGGGGTACATCAAATTATGTTGGATAGAAACCTAACTGTTAGACACCGAGTTGTTAGTGGCTACACTGACAGGGTCAAGAGTGAGGTGTCAAAAGGTGCTTAGAGACTATCGAGTGGGCATTCAAGGAAGAGTATTACCCGTTGATCTTGTGGTCTTAGATATGCAGGGATTTGATATGATTTTGGGTATGGACTGCCTAGTAGCTAACTATGCCAATATTGATTGTCATCAGAAAGAAGTAGTATTTAGACCTCTTGGAGAGTAAAAATTCAGATTTGTGGGGTTTTTTGTGCATGCCTCACCCCAATTGGTGTTAGATATTCAAATAAGGAGACTACTCCGGGACAATTGCCAAGGGTACATAGTGTGTATAAACGAAGTTCCAGAGGGAGAATTGAAACTTGCTAATATTTCAATAGTCAAGGAATTCTCAAATGTTTTTCTAGAAGAGTTACGTGGTTTACCACCGGATCATGAAATTGATTTTGCTATCGATTTACTTCTAGGGTCAGCACTGATTTCTAAAGAACTCTATAGAATGGCTCTAGATGAATTGAAAGAATTGAAAGACCAGTTTCAAGAATTATTAGACAAAGGGTTTATCAAGCCTAGTGTGTCACCCTAGGGAGCACTAGTTTTATTTGTAAAGAAGAAAGACGGGATGATGAGGATGTGTATAGATTACAAAGAGATAAACAAAGTGAAAGTAAAGAATAAGTATCCTCTTCCCCGTATTGATGACTTATTTGATTAGCTCCAGGGAACCCGGGTCTACTCTAAGATTAATCTTCAGTCAGGATACCATCAGGTAAAAATTAAAGCAAAATACGTTCCGAAAATAGCTTTCCGAACTAGGTATGGCCACTATGATTTTTTGGTTATACCCTTCGGATTGACCAATGCACCGGCAACTTTTATAGACCTAATGAATAGGGTATTTCACCAGTATTCAGATTAGTTTGTTGTTGTTGTTTTTATTGATGATATTCTGGTCTACTCAAAGAGTTTCGAGGAGCACAAAGATCATCTGAGGATGGTGCTACAGGTGTTAAGATAAATTGTATGCTAAGTTCAAGAAATGTGAATTTTGGCTGAGGAAAGTTACGTTCCTTGGACATATGATCTCCGCGGATGGTATTTTTCTAGATCCAAGCAAGATAAAAGCAATGGTGAATTGGTTAAGACCAATGAATGCTCAGGAGATCCGAAGTTTCTTGGGTCTAGCAGGATAGTATCGGCGGTTTGTAGAGGGTTTTTACAGATTATCAGGTCATCTGACACGGCTCATGAGAAAAAGTGTGAAGTTCAAGTGGACCAATGAATGTGAGCAGAGCTTTCAAGAGTTGAAGAAGCTACTCGTCACCGCACCAGTTTTGACCATTCCATCAAGAGATGGAGATTATGTGATTTATAGTGACATGTCTCTTAGAGGACTTGGGTGTGTATTGATGTAATAAGGAAAGGATGTGGCATACGCTTCTCGGCAACTCAAGGAATATGAAAAGAATTATCCGACGCATGATTTAGAGTTGGCAGCAGTGGTGTACGCCTTAAAGATCTGGAGGCATTATTGGTATGGTGGGAAATATGAAATCTTTATGAATCATAAGAGCTTGAAATATTTATTTACACAGAAAAAGTTGAATTTGCGACAGAGGATATGATTGGAGTTAATTAAAGATTGCAAATGTACCATTAGTTATCACTCGAGGAAAGCAAATGTGGTAGCTGATGTGTAAAGACTCAAAAAATTATAATGATTAAATAATTAGGTAAAATAATAAATGGGACAGATAAATAAAGAATAAAGGAAGAAGGAAGATTAAAAAAAGGAATAACAGTAGACCTCGTCAACAAATATCATGTCTTCGTCGATGAGTGTTCTTCTAGAGATCGTCGACAAAGTTCAGTCCCTCGTCGATGAAGAGATCCCGAGTGAGAAAATTTAAAATTTTAAGTTTCATCAACAAACACACCCTCTCGTCAACAAAGTCTTTTTTGTGACTCGTCAATGAATCCTATCTTCTTGTCGACGAGATCACGTGGCAACATCGAGTATAAAATATCAAAGGAAGCTTTGTTGTACAAATAGATCGGATCCAATAATGAAGATATACAGCGGATGTAAAAACAACAAGTGAATAAAATACACAACTAGAATCAACAACACGAAGATTTAACATGGTTTGGCAAAGCCTATATCCACAGAAGCAATGGCACACAAATTTTTCACTAAGAAATCAAGATGTACACAATACGCTTCTCAAAATGATCAACTCTCTCTCATATATGCCCAAAATAACATATATAAAATTTTCTCGAAGGTTTCCCGCCGTTTGCCCAACCACCCAACATTCAAAATTAAAAAATTCCAAAAAATTGCTCGCAGCCCAAGCATCTCTCGTCGACGAACACAGAGCTTTGTCGACGAGACCAAGAAGAAATTTCGTCGACGAACACAGGGTTTCATCGACGAATCCAATAATCTAAAATCACCAACTCTCGATAATTACTCGTCAAAGAACTTCAGAGCCTTCGTCGATGAGCCTCTGCGGTCTCCTTGTTGATGAACATTGGGCTTCGTCGATGAGTCTGTGCTGCTGTGCTATGTTGTCCAAGTATAATAGCCACAAATAACAATCTCCACCTTGGCGATTATACGCCCCTTTGGAAAGTCCCCAAAATTGAAAAGCCCCCAAAAACATGAACAGCTCCACCTTGAACTTGAAAAAATTAGGTTTAGGTTTTTCTCCCTTCAATCACTTGGAGACATGAAGCAAGTCCAAGCAATGCTTAAACTTCTCTGAAGTAACTAATTTGGCCAGAATATCTGCTACATTATCAGATTTATGAACTTTCTCTAACACAAACTCACCCGAAGAAATCAATTCCCGAACCCTGTGAAATCTCACATCAATATGCTTGGTTCTAGCATGATATACTTGATTCTTCGCCAAATAAATAGCACTTTGACTATCACAATGTAGCACCGCTTCATTTTGTTGTATTCCCAGTTCTCTGACTAAACCAATAAGCCATAAGGCTTCCTTTGCAGCTTTAATAATTGCCATATATTCCGCCTCAGTCGTGGATAATGCAACTAGAGGCTGTACCATGGATCTCCAACATACAAGTCCTCCTACAAAGGTAAACACATATCCCATTGTAGACCTTCTGTCATCCATATCTCCAGCATAATCTGTATCAACAAACCCTATAACTGTAAGACAACTCTATTGCTTGCCGAATATGATGTCATATCCCGATGTACCCCGCAAGTATCTAAATATCCATTTAACGGCTTCCCAATGCTGCGTTCTTGGATTAAAGAGAAACTTGCTCACCATGCTTACTGCATGCGCCAAATCTAGCCTTGTACATACCATGGCATACATTAAACTCCCCACAGCACTAGCATAGGGGACCTTTGACATGTCCCGAATTTCCTTATTCGAACTTGGACACTTTGTAGTAGACAACTTAAAGTGATTTGTTAAAGATGTACTCACTGGTCTTGCATCAACCATGCTAAACTTTTCCAACACCTTCTGCACATCACCGTCCTGGGATAACCATAATCTCCCTACAGTCTTGTCACGGCAAATCTCCATTCCAAGTATTTTCTTGGCTGAACCAAGATCCTTCATGTCAAATTCCTTATGCAACAGATCCGTTAACTGATTCACCTCAATTAAATCCTTTTCAGCTATCAACATGTCATCGACGTACAATGACAAAAGAATAAGAGAACCATGCTCAAGTTTATTCACATAAACGCAGCAATCATACTCACACCGTTTATAGCCAATCTTGATCATGTAGGAATCAAAACATTTATACCATTGCCTTGGAGATTGTTTCAGCCCATAAAGAGACTTCTTTAACCTGCAAACAAAATTTTCTTTTCCTGATCCAATAAATCCCTCCGGCTGTACCATATAGATTTGTTCCTCCAAGTCACCGTGAAGAAACACCATCTTCACATCCATTTGCTCCAAATGAAGATCGTAATGAGCTACCAACCCCAACATAATTCTAATAGAAGTATGTCATACCACTAGAGAAAAGATCTCATCATAATCTATTCCCTTTTTCTGTGAGTATCCTTTTGCCACCAACCGTGCCTTGAATTTTTCTCCTTCCTTTTCTGAAATTGTCTCCTTCTTTCTATACACCCATTTGCATCCTATCAGTATCTTTCTATATGGAAGTTCCACCAAGTCCCAAGTTTTTGGTTCTTATGTAAAGATTCCATCTCCTCAATCATTGCTCCCATCCACCTATCTTTCTCCTGGCTGTGCACTACCTCTTGAAAGGTAGTTGGATCTTTGCAACAAGTAAGAAAAACATAAGATACTAATTCATCAAAACCATACCTTGATGGAGGCCTGATAGTGCGATCGGATCTCTATATAGAAATATCGTCGACTTGCTGATTTTCTGAGCTAGAGCTCCCTGCAACCACGGGACCATGATCATTTTTGTAGCCCTGAGGTTCCAACTCCACCTGCACAACATGTTCATCACTGCCCCAGCTTTCTGGCTCCTATTTCTGATCATCAAACTCTTGAGTACGCTTCACCATAGCCTTCTCATCAAAGACTACATCTCTATTGATCACCACCTTGTTTGCTGCTGGGTCCCACAACTTATACCCCTTCACACCCTCTAGATACCCCAAAAAGTGGCAACGATGAAACTTCGGATCAAGCTTAGACCTCTCCTCACTAGACATGTGGACATAGGCTGGACGCCCGAATACCTTCAATCCGAAGTATTCTACAGCATTTCCTGTCCAAACCTCTTCCGCCACTTTACCCACTAGTGATGCCCTTGGTGATCGGTTTACCAGAAAACAAGTCATACTAGCTGCCTCAACCCAAAAATTCTTTGGTAGCCTTGCATTCAATCTGATACACCAAGCCCTATTAGCAAGAGTTCGGTTCATCCGTTATGCCACATCATTTTGTTGAGGTGTCCGACGAACTGTAAAATGTCTCTTGATGCCCTGTTCCACACAAAATTCCATAAACCGAGAATCGGCATACTCAGTCCCATTATCCGACCTTAAGTATTTGATTCTCCATCCTGTCAGGTTTTCCACTTCAGCCTTCCAAATCTTAAACTTGGCAAACGTACTAGATTTGGGACGCATGAAGTAAACTTAAACCTTTCGTGAGTAATCATCAATGAAACTCATGTAGTACATATGTCCACCCTTTGATGCAACTCTAACTGGGCCTCAAACATCTGAATGTACATAGTTAAGAATTACTTTCGTCATGTGAGTAGTTGAACTGAATTTTGCTCCATTCTGTTTTCCAAGAACACAAAATCTACAAAATTCCAACTGACACGATTTCAAACCTTTCAACAAATTTCTTTTGTGTAGTTATTTCATGTCATGTTCTCCTATATGTCCAAGATGTATATGCCATAAAACAATCTTATCTGATTCAGCATCCACCGCTGCAACTCCACCTACAACAATAGTTCCCTACAACGTGTAGATATTTCCATCCAATTTTTATCCTTTCATTACAGTCAGATTACCTTTAAATACCATTAAAACTCAACCTTTAGACTTGTAATTGAAGCCATTACAATCCAAAGTGCCAAGTGATATCAGACTCTTTCTTAACTCAAGTATATGTCTTACATTACACAATGTTCTTACAGCACCATCAAACATATTTATCATTACACTTTCTATGCCAACGATCTTACTAGAAGCATCATTACCCGTAAGAACTGATCCAGAATTTACTAACCTGTAAGTGCTGAACCACTCCTTGTTTGGAGTCATGTGATAAGAACATGCTGAGTCAAGTATCCAAGAGTTCATTAGATTATCCGACTCCGATGAAACTGATAGAACATCACCATCTACTGAATCCACTTCTTGAACAACATTCACAAATTTTGAAATCCCTTCATGCTTATTAGCATTTCCCTTCTTCCAATCTGGACACTCTGATTTCACATGCCCTTTTTTACCGCATTTATAATACCAAATTTCCTTCTTCTTCTTGGATTGATTTCGGGATTTCTGATTAGACTCATTCTTAAACTTTCCTTTGCCTCGCTCATCACTACCTTTTATCACAAGTCCTTCTCCTTCATCACAAATCTTCAATCTTTGATGAAAATTCAACAAGGCACTAGTTACCTCTTCTAAATCAAGAGTTTCTTTTCCCCACGTAAGAGTGGTCACAAGATTTTCATAGGTGTGAGTTGAGAGCAAGGAATTTAACAGCATCAAAGCCTTATCATCCTTATCAAACTTCACATCAACTCTCATAAGATCACTTATGATTTGAATAAACGCATTGATGTGTTGATCTAGACTAGATCCTTCTACCATCTTAAGCCAATATAAACGCTGCTTAAGAAAAAGTTTGTTATTGAGGGATTTAGACATGTACCGACTTTCTAACTTTCGCCAGATAGCCGCTGGAGAATCCTCCTCCATCACCTGATAGAGAACTTTGTCATCCAAACACAAGCGTATTGTAGACGCTGCCTTTGCTTTTAAATCTACCCATGCTGTCTCATCCATTCCTTTCGGTTGAGTATCAAGTAGAGCCTTAGCCATTCCTTGTTGCACAAGAATGTCCTTCACTCTCCTCTGCCACAAACCAAAGTTTCCAGTTCCATCAAATTTAATGATGTCAAACCTTGTAAAAGACGATCCCGATGCCATAACAACTTGGCTCTGATACTAATTTGTTGTACAAATAGATCGGATCCAATAATGAAGATATACAGCGGAAGTAAAAACAAAAAGTGAATAAAATACACAACCAGAATCAACAACATGAAGATTTAATGTGGTTTGGCAAAGCCTGCATCCACGGAAGCAACGGCACACAAATTTTTCACTAAGAAATCAAGATGTACACAATACGCTTCTCAAAATGATCAACTCTCTCTCATATATGCCCAGAATAACATATATAAAAGTTTCTCGGAGGTTTCCCCCCATTTTCCCAACCACCCAACATTCAAAATTCAAAAATTCTGAAAAACTGCTCACAGCCCAGGCGTCTCTCGTCGACGAACACACAGCTTCGTCGACGAGACCAAGAAGAAACTTCGTCGACGAACACAGGGCTTCATCAATGAATCCAGTATTCTGAAATCACCTGCTCTCAGTAATTACTCATCAACGAATTTCAGAGCCTTCGTCGACGAGCCTCTGTCGTCTCCTCGTCGACGAACATAGGGCTTCGTTGACGAGTCTGTGTTGTTATGCTGTGTTGTCCAAGTATAAGAGCCACAAATTACAAGCTTCTTGGCAACGGAAGTTTATTTTTCCTCCATTTTTCTCTCTCTTAAATGCCTCTCTACCTTATCTCTTCAAATTTGTCCCGGATTCAGCCCGAATCGGCAAACGGAGACCGCTATGGTGTTCTAGGGAAGATTTTCTACACATCTAGCGGAGCAGATTTTAAAACTGGGTTTTGCGGGAAACGCTCCCAAAGTTAAGGTAAGGGTTAAAATTCTTAGTTTTGGGGTTATTAAATGTTTATTTAAGGTTTATAGATTGAGGAAATGCAAGAATAGTAGGTTATTTGGGGTTTATCTAATTAAACTAAGGTTTTTGATTCAGAGTTTGGGTGAACACCTCGGGCATCATTTGGGGTTCCTGTTGGCGTAGTTCAAGAAAGCAAGTAAGGGGGGATATATATTAAACCATGTTTTTATGAATTGAATAGATAAATGGATTATGTTATGTATATATGCATATGTTTCCATATGGATTTAAAATGCCAACCGTTTAAATTATAATTTCTAAGTCTAGGGCTGTTTTATTATATATATATATTTGCGAAAATGGACTAATGAAAGTGAAATATTTTTCAGGATAATTGTATAGGAAATTAAAGGTATACTTTCAGTATATGAATGATAAATGAGGGTTAGCTTATTTTACAGAAAATATTTGAAATATATTACTAAGTTGTGTGGCATGGGTAAAATGGAAATTCTATGTTGAATTATGTTATATGTACAAATGCAGGTTATACAAGGAATGCAATGAGAATGAAAATGTGTTATGAACTACTGCATGTAATTGTTAATTCAACCATGGATAAATGATGAACAACTGAAAGGAGCTATAGTAGCATAATAGCGCATATCTATGTGGACTACCTGATGAACAGCTGAAAAGGAGCTGTAGTAGTAGTATAGTGCATATCTATGTGGACTAACTGATGTATAGCTGAAAAGAGCTGTAGTAATGAATGCAGTAAATGAAATGGAAAGAATGAAATAAAAGGTGAATGAAATGGAAATGAAATGTGAAATGTGAACAATGTAAAATGGGAAGGAGCCACATAAAGTGAAATGCTATGAAATGTCAAAGCTGAGAACGTGAATAGATAAAAAATGTAGAATAAATGACAGACAGAGTAATGTATTATTATAGTATCAGTATTCACGCTAGTATAATAAGTACTTATATGGGTGGGGTAAACTTTTTACCTAAGGGCTTGCTGATAAAGGCGAGTGCCTTAGTAAGTATCAAATGTAGCAGTTGGTTGCATAACATATTAGGGAAGAGGGAAATTGCTTGTATGGGCTGATAAATTTCCTTATTCTCAAGAGTCTTTACTGGTAAACTATGGTATGAATTGTGTGAGTACGAGATTACTTTTTTACCTAAGGGCTTACTGAGTAAGGTTAATACCCTAATATGCTTCAGTTGTGACCATTGGTTGCCTAAAGTATCAGAGCAGAGGGGTGCTACTTGTATGGGTGAGTAATCATCCTAATCCTTAAGTATTCTCGTGGGTAAAATATCTTGCATGTGTTTGATTAGGTTCAAGAAAGGATTTTAGAAATTATGATAATGATATGCAAATGATGAATACATATACATATGTGATTTACAAATCTCTTGTTGGCCACACGCTGATCTAATATATTGTTTCTTCCCTTACTAAGATGTGTCTCACCCAAATACAAATTTATCTTTTTCAGGACCTCCACGTGATCGAGCTTAGAGAGCTCAAGGTTGTTATAGCATTTTTGGATATAGAAAGAATAATGGTATAAACTTTGATGATACTTTTGGGATGTATAAGTTTTATGTTTTATGTTTTATGTTTTAAGTCTTTTGCGTTGTGAATATTGGAAGTTGCAGATTATGTTTTTGGAGATATGTATATATGTCGATACAAGTGGATGAATGGTCTATTTTGGAATGTAGATAGATATAGAAAACTATGGTATTATATTGGTTGAGGATTGTAGTTATGTTTTTCACTGTGTATTGTTAATGAAATAACAGGTACAGGAAAATGGATTACGTAGTACCCGGGTCCCCCTAGGCGGGTTTGGGGCACCACAGAGCATGATTTAAGTGTAGTAACGCACTGGGACCTATTTTTGGGTTTGGGGTGTTATATGATGCCTTGAGTCGGAAATCGGGGAATAGTCAGCAATAGTTATGCAGCATCAGATCGGAATGGATTTAGAAAGGCTTGGGGTAAAGCTGGTAGAGGGAGATCACCACGCAATTAGTGCTAGCCTGGTACTTCAGCCAAGTTTGCTAGAGAAAATTAAAACTGCTCAAATGTAAGATGCGGAATTAGTAAAGATTAGATAGAGTACAAAGTGGACAGGGAGCTGATTTTACTATTTCTAATGATGGTGCTCTGAGGTTCAGTACCAGAGTGTGCGTACCTACAAATCGTGAAATTAAAAGAATCATCTTGGAGGAAGCGCATCGATTCTTGTATACAGTGCACTCAGGAAGCACTAAAATGTACAAGGATCTTTGGGAATCCTTTTGGTGGAGCAATATGAAGAAAGAGATAGTTGAGTACGTGGAGCAGTGCTTGGCGTGCTAATAGGTAAAAGCTAAGCAACAGAGACCAGCAGGATAATTACAGCCACTCCACATTCCTGAGTGGAAGTGGGAATATGTTTCAATGGATTTTGTTACAAGATTGCCATCAGTACTTCATGGTTAGAATACTATCTAGGTAGTCGTAGATCGGTTGACAAAGACTACCCACTTTCTTCCCATTAGATTTGGCTACTCCATGAGTAGGTTTTCTGATATATATATATATATATATATATATATATATATATATATATATATATATATAATAGTAAGACTACATGGAGTGCCGATGTCCATCATCTCTGATCAAGACCCACGGTTCACATCATAGTTTTGAAAAAGTTTGCAGAGAGCCATGGGTACACAACTAACATTTAGTATGATCTTTCATCCTCAGACTAATGGATAGACGGAGAGGATGATTCAAATACTAGAGGATATGCTGCGAGCCTGCGTATTAGATTTTGGTGGTAGGTGGATCTAGTACATGCCACTGGTCGAATTTTCTTATAATAACAACTATGAGGCTACCATTAGGATGCCACCATATGAGGCGTTATATGGCAGGAGGTGCCGATCTCTGTTGTATTGGAATGAAACTAGGGAGAGACAGGTTTGGGGCCCGAGATGGTTCAAAAAACTTCAAAGAAAATCAAACTCATCAGAGATAGAATCCAAACATCTGAGAGTCAGTAGAAAAGTTATGTAGATACTCGCCAGTGAGAATTGGAATTTGGTGCAGAAGATCTTGTATATTTGAAAATTGCCTCTATGAAAGGGGTGATGAGGTTCGGGAGGAAGGGTAAGCTGAGCTCTAGGTACATTGGGCCATTCGAGATACTTAAAAGAGTGGGTTTGGTTGCCTACAAGTTAGCCTTACCACCAGTTCTATCCAAAATTCATGACATGTTCCATGTATTGATGTTAAGGAAATACGTCTTGAATCCCTCTCATGTGATTAGTTATGAAGCATTGGAGCATGGTGATGCCTTATCTTTTGAAGAAGTGCAAGTACAAATTTTAGATTGAAAGGAATAGGAATTGCGCACAAAGAGGATTCCACTGGTAAAAGTATTATGACACAATCATGTAGTCGAGGAGTATTGATTAAGGTGTAATCCCAAGAGGGGGGGTGAATTGGGTGTTTTAAAAAATTCTTTGAAACCTATTTACCAGTCAATCCCTATATCTAAGTTTAACTAGTCACTTATCAAGTTGGTGTGAAATTATTCAACATACACAAGCAAACTGGAAATTAAAATACGATGCGGAAAATAAAAAGATAGGGGAAGAGAGAATGCAACCACGATTTTATGAGGTTTAGCCTACTTGGCCTACATTATCGCCTTGAGCAACCACTCAAGGATTCACTAACCCTGCTCCTTAAAGTGGGACGGAGCTTCCCTTACAATCCGCTGCTTACAAGAGGCACAACTTCCTCCTACTCTGCTGCTTACAAGAGATACAACTCTCTCCTCTCACACCGGTTCACACACCGAACCATGTATACTATAGAATCTGGAAAATACACTAAAAAACAATGCTTCTAACAAAAGCCGGTGAGTACAATTCAAATTCCTAAAACATTGACATATGATAAAACTTGAAGCTCGAGAATGAATGAAAACAATAAAATCGTTTTATGTATGATATGCCTCAACACACAAATCCTTTTTTAACCAAAACTTTCAAGTAAAGATAAATTCAAAATGTTTTGGAATAATCTAGGGTTCTTGGTTCACTTTGCAAAAATGCACACTTATATAATTGAAGTGAACTTGTTGGAAAAAACTTTGTCTTGAATATACACTCAATCAAAATCACAAAATTTTATTTCAAGTACTCAACCACAAAACTGAGTATATTAATTTGCATAAAAATATCCCTCAATTAAAATTATAGTTATAAGTGTCAAGGCTATTAAATCAAGTTCTAATGTATCTAAAGATAGATCCTTTTAGAAACCACACACTTGAATCAAACCTTTCAATGAGTCACACACCATAAAACAAATAATGATCTTGTTTAAAATAGCTTGGTATATATAAAGATACTTTCAAGATCACTCTTTTAACCAAAACTAGGTTTTTCAATAAGAAGCCCTTTGAGAAAATATATGTATATTTATATGCTCTTGGACCAAAATTTAATCTACCAAGTTAGATAAACTTTCTCAAGTAATGATCTCTTAGAAAATTAATTTTTGTACGAAAGGCACACTCAAGATCAATACTTTTTAATACTAGTCAAGAACAACCAATGAGATGATATGTAAGAATCACAAGACTAATAACTTGAAAGATCAAACCTCAATACTAGATTGAAGTACAGTAGAGTAACCAAGTTCCCTTTGAAAATCTGAATTGATTTTCCCAAGCTTGAAGATATGAGATTGATGTATAGGCAAACGAATAGCACTAAGAGTAGATAATCAACAAACTTGCAACAAGGTGTGTTCTCCTCTTTCTTGTGTGTCTCCCTCTTGTTCTAGGGTTTAGATATTCATAATATATAGTATATTACCCTTAGGATTGATCTCAGCCATTAGATCAATAAGATACCTCGCGTGTCTTTTTAATAAAGAACTGATTTTTAGGCTTTCCCGCGAGTTCAGGCAACCAAACTCGACTTCAGGCTCCTGAAGTGTCCACTTCAGGCGCCTAAGGTTCCAATGTCAGGCGACCAAGGTACCTCTACCAGGTTCTGTCTTTTCCATTTAATTCTTCAGGCTACCGAACTTAATCTTCAGGCTACCAAAGAAATTCTTCAACCGCCTGAGGATAACTTCAGGCTACCAAAGTCCCTTCTTTCACATATATTCATTTCTAGTTTAAAATTCTACTTTAATTCTTTGCTTGGGTCTTTAGAAAACAAGTTTTCCAGGATTTTAAACACATTTCTAAGCCCATGTAAGTACTCTAATGATGTACATGAAATGCATGAATCCTAAAATCATTCTAAGTTGTATTGAGCCTCAAGATAAATCATAGGAAAATGTAGGTACATGGGTTCTAAATACCCATTCCCAAGACATTCTTGAACTTTTCCGCTTGCATCTTGATTCTCATACTCTTTGAGTTCCATAGTACTTTCTAATATGTATCAGCTTTACTTTATAGCGTCCATGACCCGTTATCTTTCCATGCATGCTTAATGTAAGTCCTGTTCACAAACTCAATGCACAGATCCAATATCAAGTGATTTGTCATTATCAAAAACCGGATTGGACTCATAGAATCAACAAGGAGGTTTCGTGGGAATTAGAGGAACAAATGCACTAGCGATATCCACATCCACTCAGTGGAGATCAGAGATGAGATATTAAGAGTAAAATAACTAACAATGTATGTATTGTTGACATATATAGTGTAACAACCCGAAGAATAATGATATTTAAATAATAAGAGGGAGGGAAATTAAAATAGTAACAGAAGGAGGCAGCCGACGAACACAGGGGATTCGTCGACGAAGGTACATGAGGACCTTGTCGACGAGGTAGCATTTCGTCGATAAGAAAATACCGAGCGGCCATTTTTCAAATTCTGAATTTCGTCAACGAGGAGATGGTATTCATCAATGAACCTGCTTTTAGACGCCGTCGATGAGATAACGTGGCTTGTCGACGAAGGCCGTAGTATAAATAGCTCTTAACTGGGTTTAATCGCAGAATTTCAACGAAAATCATCCTCTCTCTCTCTCTCTCTCTCTCTCTCTCTCTCTCTCTCTCTCTCTCTCTCTCTCTCTCTTTCTCTCTCTCTCTCTGATACGGCTCTTCTTCCATCTCTCTTCGATTTCGGCCCTGTTAGTCACCAGATCGACGATCAAAGGCCACCACGATGCTCCTGGCGAAGTTCTCTCCAAGTTTAATGGGGTGGATCGTCGGTGGGATCAAGTTGAATTTCTCCCCAGGTTCAAGGTAAGGTCTTTTATTCAAAATTAGGCTTTCCAGCAGTTGTAGGAAACCAAGAAGACAGAGAAATAATGATGTTTTGTTCTGGTGAATATTGTTTTCAGGGAGTTGAGTGGGAAACCCTGCGGGTCTAGGACCGATATCTAGTAGGGGCTTTCCAGTAGTCAGGTAAAGGAAACATACTATGCTAGGAAACCCTTTTACGATTTCAGTACGAACTATATGTTTTTATCAAATTATTATTCAGATTATATATATTTACAGTTTCCAGAACTTGATAATATTAATATTTATTTGTGTGGCTTGGGTTGATAACAGAACAGTACTATATTTATAGAATTTGTAAATACCATGTTTATAGCTATTAAAAGAAATACCATGATATTTGCATGTTTATAGAATGACGAATTTTTTAGTGTACAGTATACTCAGAAATATGCATTTTCAGTAATTTCAGAATAACACATTTATTAGTACCATAATGCCCCAATAAACAGATATTCAGATAGCAGTTCAGTTATACAGAAATCATATTTTCGATTAGTTTATTTAGAATTTCAAATAAATTCTATGGGGTTATAATTATTTTAGAAACCATAGTAAAAATAGTATATTACAAATATCAGTTACCTATATAGTATCAGACCCTGATGGATCAAACAGCAGAGCACGGTATCATAGATACATATATTCAGTTTAGAGTGCAACCACTTTACTCAGATAATAAGTGGTATGAGGTCGATCGTGCCCATGTCAGGACAGACGCTCCATTAGATATGGATTGAGGGGGCCAATCAAACTGTCAGAGTTCAATTGACTTACCATGGTAAGCCAACCAGGATGGGCCTCGCCTTTGGGTCGCACAACCCTGTCATGAGGGGTTAAATCATGGCATACAGCCATCCAAGGAAATTTTCTCAAATATTATAAGTATAAGTAGATTTCTAGAAATAGTAGTAGTATTATGAAAAGTAAATTTATATAGTTTTAATATATGTTGTTTATTCCAGCATTTACAATTTCAATTATCCATGATATTATTTCTAAATTAGATTATTAATATAGAAATATAACTCAGTAGCCACACACTAGTAATAGCATGTTTCGTCTTACTAGCGTTGGCTCATCCCAATGTTGAATTGTTTTTTAGGTGAACCAGCTAGGCGAGCGGAGTAGGCTCGCAGGTAGAGGGGTTGTTGTACTGCCTTTTTTGAGAGTGAGTATTATTTTTGGGCGGCATGTTTTGTAAACCCTTGGTATTAGTAAAGGTAGTTTCGAGAGAACAGTAATGTTTGTATATTGTGGGATGATTTGACGCTCTGGTATTGTATTACGTGTGGATTTATTTTTATGACTAGCTTTCCGCTGTTTAGGTTAATGATTGAATTTAAAACTAGGGAAAGAGATTTAATTTTATTAGCAGGTCATTTCAATTTTGTATCAGAGCCTAGGTTGTTAGGTTTTGTAGACTTTAGAATGTAGCGGAAGCAATACCGGAGTATAGGAAATGATTTAAGATATGTTCTGTGGTTTGGGTACAAGATTTTCTGTGGTGGTTTCTGTGATAACGATTTCAGGAAAACCGTAGTAAACTATCGTCGGGTCATGTGTCTAGGTTGTAGAAATGGATTTTGAGTTAAGATTAGGGAGAGTAGTTAATTATAAATATAGGATTTTAGTAGAATGAAATAGATAGGGTCTGTGCAAAGGATAAGGTTCTTAAGTGTGTTCTTGTTTTTTATTCAGGATGGATCCAGGAAGTAGTTGTATGAATGCTGGGAGGGATGGAGCAGGACCTTCCAGTATGGGAGGTGTCGATACTAATGTTGTTCTACGCAGCATCACCCAGCAGGTGATGGCTGAGATGGCTAGGAGCTCTGGGGAGCATGGCTGTTTGATCGAGCAGTTTATGCGGATGAAGCCCTCATCTTTTGCTAGAGGAGATGACCCGATTGTAGTTGAGAATTGGGTCCAAGATATCGAAGAGACGTTGGCTGTACTTCCATGTATAGATGAACAAAAGGTGGTATTTGTAGCGTTTAAACTAATAAGGGAGGCGAAGTGCTGGTGGAGATTAGCGCAACTGATAGAGGAGCAAAGGTCGATTCCAGTTCCAGTGACTTGGGATCAATTCAAGGACTGTTCTTCAAGCAATATTTTCCTTCTGTCATCCAGAGCACGAAGGCAACATAGTTTCTGCATCTGGTACACGAGCAGATGACTGTATCCCAGTACGCAGCTCGATTTATCAAGTTGTCACGTTTTGCTCCACATCTAGCACCTGATGAAGAGAAAAAGGACAGGAAGTTTGAAGAGGGATTGAGGCAGAACTTATTTGAGCAGGTGATTGGCTTCAGAGCTCAGACATTTATGGAGGTTGTAGATTAAGCTGTGATTATTGAGAGTGGTATTTAGAGGGGTTTAGCAGTGCAGAGTCAGAGGAAGAGGCCAGCGCCTCGGGGTTACCAAGCTGGCTCCAGTAGGGGTCCATGGAGAGGAGGCCGTGATAGAGGAGATCAAAAGCAGACAGCAGGACCTCGGGAGTACCAGGGTATACAGACCTTTCCAGTGTGCCAAACATGCGGGAGACGTCATTCGGGGGAGTGTCTGGCAAGGAGAGGTGTATGTTATCGTTGTGGGAGACCCAGCCATATGGCACGTGCATGCTCAGGGCCGCAGAACCAAGTTCCAGCTCCCAGGTCCTATCAGGGAGGACATGAGGCAACTCGGGGAGGATATCAGACACCTCATGGAGGCCAGCAGAGGAATGTAGTCCCAGCGCAAGTTTACACTTTGACTCTAGGTGATGCGGAGGCTGCCGCGGATGTGGTGACAGGTACTTTTATTGTTTTATCATATCTGGTTATTATTCTATTTAACTCAAGTGCTACTCATTCCTTTATCTCTGTATCTTACATTAAATTATCTAGAAGTGAGACCCAATTTTTAGATATAGTATTGTCAATAGCTACACCATCAGGGTTAGTGATGAGATGTCAAAGGGTACTTAGAAGCCATCCAAAAGAAATTCAGGGGAGAGTGTTATCAGCTGATTTGATTGTAATGGATATGTGTGGGTATGGACTGGTTGGCTACTAATCATGCCAGCATTGATTGTTGTCACAAAGAAGTAATCTTCAGACCCCCTGATGAGTAGGAATTCAGATTCCTTGGTTCACGGGTACGTACTCCACCGCATCTAGTGTCAGCTATACAGGCAAGCAAATTACTTCGGGATGGAAGTTAGGGATTCGTGGATTTTATAAAGGAGGCGTTATAAAATGAATCGAAGCTCGACAGTACCCCAGTCGTGCAAGAATTTTCAGATGTTTTTCCAAAGGAACTACCAGGATTCCCTCCCGAACACGAGGTGGATTTTCCTATAGATTTGCCTCCAAAGATAGTGTTGGTCTCTAAGGTTCCCTACCGTATGGCTCCAGCTAAATTAGGAGAATTAAAGGAGCAATTACAGGACTTGCTAAGTAAAGGGTTTATACGACCCAGTGTATCACCATGGGGAGCTCTAGTGTTGCTTTTAAAGAAGAAAGATGGGACTTTGAGGATGTGTATTGATTATAGAGAAATCAATAAGGTTACTATCAAGAATAAATATCCTCTACCCTGTATCGACGATCTGTTTGATTAGCTCCAGGGTACACGTGTGTATTCTAAGATCGACTTTAGATCAGGGTATTATCAGGTGAAAATAAAGGCAAAAGAAGTAGCAAAGACAGCCTTCAGGACCAGGTACGAGCATTATGAATTTCTCGTTATGCCTTTTGGTCTAACGAATGCCTCAGTTGTGTTCATGGATTTAATGAATAGAGTTTTTCACCAGTATCTAGATCAATTTGTGGTGGTTTTTATTGATGATATATTGGTGTACTCGAAGAATTTCGAGAATCATGAGGTGCATTTGAGGCAGGTACTGCAAACACTTAGAGAAGAAAAGATTTACGCCAAGTTTAGTAAGTGTGAATTCTGGCTTGAGAATGTTGTATTTTTTGGGCCATGTGATCTCAGGAGATGGTATTTCAATAGATCTTAGCAAGATTGACATGGTGGTGAATTGGGTCAGGTCGAGGAATGTGCAGGAAGTCAGGAGTTTCTTGGGGTTTGCAGGTTATTACCGTTGATTCGTTGAGGGGTTTTTAGTTTTATCAAGACCTCACGCATTTGACCAGGAAAAATTCCAGATTTGGGTAGGATGAAGAATGTGAGCAGAGTTTCCAGGAATTAAAGCAGCAGCTCATCACTGCACCTGTTCTGATGATTCCTTCTAGAAGTGATGGTTATGTTATCTATAGTGACGCATCTTTGAAAGGGCTCGGTTGTATACTAATGCAGCATGGTAAGGTGGTAGCGTATGCGTCCAGGAAGTTGAAAGAATATGAAAAGAACTACCTTACTTACAATCTGGAATTGGCTGTGGTTGTACATGCACTGAAGATCTAGAGACATTACCTATATGGTGAGAGGTGTGACATATTTTCTGATCACAAAAGCCTAAAGTATTTCTTTATATAGAAAGAGTTGAATATGCACCATAGAAGGCAGTTAAAACTCATCAAGGATTACGATTGCACCATCAGTTACCACCCAGGTAAAGCAAATGTGGTGGTTGATGCTTTAAGCCGTAAATCAGAGGGTACAACGTAGTTAGTAGTAGCAATTCAGCACCCGATTCAAATGGACTTAGAAAGGCTTGGTGCAAAGTTAGTGGAAGATAATCCTCAGGCGTTTATTGTCAGTTTAGTTGTACAACCTGCATTCTATGAAAGAATTAAAGCTTCTTAGAGAAATGATCCCGAATTAGTGGAGGTGCTAGCAAGAGTTTGGGATGGTCAGGGAGAGGAATTCAGCATTTTCAATGATGGAGCTCTGAGATTTCGTACCAAATTGTGTGTGCCTGAAGATCATAGTATCAGGAGGATGATTCTAGAATAGGCACACAGATCTCTATACACTATTCATCTTGGTCATACGAAAAATGTATAGGGATCTGCGAGAGTATTTTTGGTGGAGTGGCATGAAGAGGGAAATAGAAAAATTTATGCAGTAGGGTTTGACATGCCAGCCGGTTAAAGCAAAGCACTAGAGGCTGGCTGGTCAGTTGCAGCTACTTTTTATTCCCGAGTGGAAATGGGACCACGTATCCATGGACTTTGTCACTGGGCTACCGTCGGCGCCACATGGACAGAATGCCATCTGGGTGATTGTTGATAGGCTTATGAAGATGGCTCATTTTTTGCCTATTAAAGTTAGCTATCCTATGAGTAGATTAGAAGAGATTTACATTCAGGAGATTGTTCAACTCCATGGAGTGTCGGTATCCATAGTCTCGGACTGTGATCCACATTTTACATCGCTATTCTGGGGGAGCTTGCAGGAGGCATTGGGGACTCAACTTGCATTCAACACCACTTTCCATCCTCAAACAGACGGCTAGACAGAGATAACGATTTAGATACTTTAGGATATATTGCAAGTGTGTGTACTGAATTTTGGGGGTAGCTGGACTCAATTTTTGCCACTAGTTGAATTTGCTTATAATAACAGTTATTAGGCTAGCATCGGCATGACACCATACGAGGCGTTATATGGTAGAATATGCCGATCTCATCTTTTCTGGGATAAAGTCGCCGGGAGGTGAGTTTTGGGTCCAGAGATGGTTTAGCAGGCGTGTGAAAAAGTTTGACTCATTTAAGATAGAATTAGTGCAGCACAAAGTCTGCAAAAGAGCTACGCAGATACTTGCCGCCAAAAACTGAAATTCGAAGTGGGTGATCATGTATTTATGAAAATCACACCATTGAAGGGGATCATGAGGTTTGGGAAGAAGGGTAAGTTGAGCCCTAGGTTCATTGGACCATTTAAGATACTCTATAAGATTAGGTTAGTTGCCTATCAGTTGGCTTTACCGCCATCTCTATTCAGGATTCAAAACACGTTTCATGTTTTTATGTTAAGGAAGTACGTCCCAGATCCTTCCCATATCATTAGCTATGCAGAATTGGAACTCAGTGGTGATCTAGCATATGAAGAAGCTCTGGTGCGGATCCTAGATAGAAAAGAGCAAGTATTGCACAGCAAAAGGATTCCGTTAGTGAAAATTTTATGGATGAATCACGCGATAGAAGAAGCCTTGTGAGAGCTTGAAGATGAGATCAGACAAAAATATCCCCACTTATTTAGTGAACACAACGGTGATGTATAGATTAGAATAGTAGTAATTTTATTTTGTAAAACACAGTGGAATTGTAATGTAGTGTATAGGATAGGTAGTAT
Organism: Malania oleifera; assembly: GCF_029873635.1. Taxonomy (NCBI): domain Eukaryota; kingdom Viridiplantae; phylum Streptophyta; class Magnoliopsida; order Santalales; family Ximeniaceae; genus Malania; species Malania oleifera. The sequence goes on along the minus strand of NC_080423.1, from coordinate 42,045,540 downwards.
TTTTTGTTTTGGGGGAATTTTCTTTTATAGTTGTAATCTCCCAAAACTACCCATGTAACCACGATATTCCTCCACTATAAGTGAGGGCAGGTAATAAAATAAGTAGACCGTTTTGCCTTATAAGAATGAGGAATCATATGAATAATAAATTTTGAGGACGAAATTTTATAAGGAGGGGAGAATGTAATGAATCAAAAAATAATGATATTTAAATAATAAGAGGGAGGGAAATGGAAATAGTAACAAAAAGAGGCAGCCGACTTCGTCACCGAACGCTTCGTACTCATTGACGACGTTGCATTTTGGAATGTAATAACCCAATAATTTTCCTAGGGTCTCATCGACGAACACAGGGGATTCGTCGATGAAGGTACATGTGGACCTCGTCAACAAGGTAGCATTTTCATCAACGAGAAAATACCAAGCGGCCATTTTTCAAATTCTAAATTTCGTTGACGAGGAGATGGTATTCGTTGATGAACCTCCTTCTCGACCTCATCGACGAGATGACATGGCTCATTGACGAAGGCCGCAGTATAAATAGCTCTCAACTAGGTTTAATCGTAGAATTTCAATGAAAATCATCCTCTCTCTCTCTCTCTCTCTCTCTCTCTCTCTCTCTCTCTCTCTCTCTCTAATACGGTTCTTCTTCCATCTCTCTTCGATTTCGGCCCTGTTAGTCACCGGATCGACGATCCGAGGCCACCATGATGCTCCTGGAGAAGTTCTCTCCAAGTTTACCGAGGTGGATCGTCGGTGTGATCAAGTTGAATTTCTCCCCAGGTTCAGGGTAAGGTTTTTTATTCGAAATTAGGCTTTCCAGTAGTTATAGGAAAAGAAGTAGATAGAGAAATAATGATGTTTTGTTCTGGTGAATGTTGTTTTCAGGGAGTTGAGTGGGAAACCTTGTGGGTGTAGGACCGATATCTAATAGGGGCTTTCCAGTAGTCAGGTAAGGAAAATATGCTATGCTAGGAAACCCTTTTACGATTTCAATACAAACTATATGTTTTATCAAATTATTATTCAGATTATATATATTTATAGTTTCTAGAACTTGATAATATTAATATTTATTTGTGTGACTTGGGTTGATAACAGAATAGTACTATATTTATAGAATTTGTGAATACCATGTTTATAGTTATTAACAGAAATACCATGATATTTGCATGTTTATAGAATGACAAATTTTTCAGTGTACAGTATACTCAGAAATATGCATTTTCAGTAATTTCAGAATAACACATTTATCAGTACCATAACGCCCCAATAAACAGATATTCATATAGCAGTTCAGTTACACAGAAATCAGATTTTCAGTTAGTTTATTTAGAATTTCAGATAAATTCTATGGGGTTATGATTATTTTAGAACCACAGTAAAAATAGTATATTACGGATATCAGTTACCTATATTGTATCAGACCCTGATGGATCAGACAGCAGAGCATGGTATCGTAGCTACAAATATTCAGTTCAGAGTGCAACCACTTTACTCAGATAGTAAGTGGTATGAGGTCGATCGTACCCACGTCGGAACAGGTTCTCCATTAGATATGGATTGAGGGGGCCGATCAGACTGTCGGAGTTCAATTGACTTACCCTGGTAGGCCAGCCAGGATAAGTCCCGCCTTCGGGCTACACAACCCTGTCATAAGGGGTTAAATCATGGCATACGGCCATTCAGGGAAATTTTCTTAGATATTATAAGTATAAGTAGATTTCCAGGAATAGTAGTAGTATTATGAAAAGTAAGTTTATATAGTTTTAATATATATTTTTTATACCAACATTTACAATTTCAGTTATCCATGATATTATTTCTAAATCAGATTATAAATACAGAAATATAACTCAGTAGCCACACACTAGTAATAGCATGTTTCGTCTTACTAAGCGTTGGCTCATCCCAGTGTTGAATTTTTTTTTAGGTGAACCAGCTAGGCGAGCAAAGTAGGCTCGCAGGTAGAGGGGTTGTTGTACTGCCTTTTTTGAGAGTGAGTATTATTTTTGGGTGGCATGTTTTGTAAACCCTTGGTATTAGTAAAGGTAGTTTCGAGAGAACAGTAATGTTTGTATATTGTGGGATGATTTGACGCTCTGGTATTGTATTACGTGTGGATTTATTTTTATGACTAGCTTTCCGCTGTTTAGGTTAATGATTGAATTTAAAACTAGGGAAAGAGATTTAATTTAATTAGCAGGTTATTTCATATAGTGTAAGGTAGGATAGTTAGTATTTTGATTTTAGGTTATAATGGTTTTTGGAGAGTTTTCTTTTTCTTTAAATGATTGTAATCTCCCAAAACTCTTCCTTGTAACCACGGTATTCCTCCGCCATAAGTAAGGGTAATTAATAAAATTGCAGCGAGTTTTGTTTAGAGATTGGTGTATATCATAGATACAAATTTAAAGGATGAAATTTTTATAAGGAGGGGAGAATGTAGAGACCTGAAAAATATAATATTAAAAATAAAGAAGAAAAAAAGAAAATGGCTTGGTGAGGAAAGAATCGATGATGGTTTTCTGAAGTGTTAAGAAAACCATCGATGGTTATATGGTTTTACCACAACCAAGTTAAAGGGTAAACAGTGAAAACTGAGCTGGTTAAAGAGAAAACGGCGATAGTTTTCTAATAGCTTAAGAAAATTACCGACGGTTTTTTCCAGAGATAGAATGCTTATAAGGCCTGCAAGTCCTTTTATTTCTTTTAAAATTTCAAAACCCTCATTCTCTCTCACCAGCTATGAACGTCTCTCTCTCTCTCCCTCTCTCTCTCTCTCTCTCTCTCTAGATTCGCCCAATCAAGGATCAAATTCTATATCTAAGGCCTAGCAACAATTCTCTTCAATTTAACCGGAGCAAAATTATGTTCCGAGGATCCCAAGCACCATCCCAAACTGAGGTGAGGAAGTTGCTTATATTGTTGATTGGTGTTTTAATTAGTTTAATGGGTGTATAGTTCTAGGAATGTGAATATGAGCATAATGCTGGGGTGAATTGATAATTGAGATTTGTGGAATACAGGGTTTTGGTGTGAATGCTGCAAGCACGGGTTTAGGGTTCTTGTGGGCATTTCCTTAGGAAATGAGGTATGGGTAATAAATAATTAATTATTTGGTGTTTCCTTGGTTAAATGGAGTATGTGGGTCTGAGGAAAATGTGAATGTGATATTATTCTCGGATTACATGATTTCAGGGTTTTTGAGTTATGAATGTCGCAAAAGTGAATGTAGTATTTTTAGCAAGCTTCTTGATAATCAAGTAAGGGGAATAAGTTACGCCAGTTAATTTTCAAAAATTTTATTAATTAAAGTATAAGATGTGTTTATAAGTTTTGAATTTTATAGTTGTGATATATTTGTAAAAATTCAGAAATTTGGGTTATAGGAAAGTTTTACAAATGATATGTATTATTTTCATATAATCGGAAAATACAGCTTTACACGTACATATTATAGAATAATAGTTTCATTAAAATTGTGTGGTATGAGAAATATCAGATATAGTGTAGAGATTTAATATAGAATTTTATACAACATTTATAGTACCATGATTATACATAACTTTTATAGAACCATGACATACAGTTATTACAGAGTAATGATTTACAGTTATTATAGAATCATGGTATTACAGTTTATTACAGAATCATGGTAAAACAGTGATATACAGAAATAGTATTATATAGTATCAAATCTCTGATGGACTAGTACATATTACAAAGCACAGTATCATTGCTAACACATATAGAGTGCAACCACACATCTCAAATAGAGTGTGGAATGAAATAGTCGATTGTGCCTAGAAGAGAGATGCAGGCTCCTTAGCAGTCAGGTCCAGGTTGAGGAGGCCAATCGTACTACAGATGTTATAATTTGACTTAACTTGGTAAGCCAGCTAGAGTTAAGTCTCGTCCATGGGTCGCACAACCTGAGCATGCGGGGTTAATTCATGCATACAATTATCCATCCTAGGAAGCTTTCACAGTTATATAGATATATGTATATAGTTTTACAGAGAACATGAACTACCTATTATAGTTATAAGTATGTTCAAATAGAAAGTTTATTTTAAAAGACATAGGTGTGAGTTATGATATGTTTTATATTGAAATGTTATCCGGCACAGTTGAGTTAATAACTATGTTATTCATGTAAAACTCATTTGTCACACACTGGATGTAATTTATTTCTTCTTACTAAGAGGTGTCTCACCCCAGAATTCCAAATATTTCAAGTGATCTAGATAGGCATGTGGAGCATACTCCGAGATAGAGGAGACTTTTGTGTTACCCTAGCTGTAGGGTAAGTTTTTGAGTTGGGAGTTGTATTTTTGGGTATGTCCCTAAGGCATTGTATTTCTTTTGAGAGATGTATATGTATATTTTGGGAAATACTGAAACTCTGGTATTGTAATTAAGGTTAATGTATTTTTATGTTTTCCGTTACTTAGGTGGTATATTTTGTGAGCAAGTATCCTTAGTACCACTTGAGGTCTGAGATTTGATAGTAGATATTATTATGGGTATCAGAGTAATAAATAAGTCTATGCGAAATGGATGATTATTATAATAAAAATAAATTTATTTTATTTTAAAATTTATTTTTTTTCAAAAAAAGAAAAATAAAAAGAAAGGGGCGTTCGTATTTGGAGTATCTCTTTCTTTGGAAAATTTTGACACTCGGTGAAAGCTAGGCAAAACAACAGCATAAGCAAGAAATAGAGAAGCTAGACAATACGTACTTGGATTGGATGGAACACTCTCATACGTTGCTAACTGTCTCAGATTGCCAGAAGACCTCAACCCCCGATCAGATGTAAACATGTTACTGCAGCTGTCCCCTTTATTATTATTATTATTATTATTATTACCATTAGGCTGCTGCTGCTGCGTAGCCACGCAATGCATCTCAGTACTCATCTGATGATCATGAGCTGGGAAATACCTGTTCTTCTCACTAGACCTCAGTCCTGAGCCGGAGTTGTCACTGGAATGGCCGACGGCGTGATCATGGGTGCTTCTGGTTTTCTTATCCTTTGGGGAGTCATCGTCAGTCTCGACTTCCGATAGCTCTGCGTTGACATTGGGTGACACGGCGAGCGTCCGCTTCCTCTTGGAGCGAGCCCGACGGTTCTGGAACCAGTTGTAGACGTTTGTTTCGGAGATGGGGCCGTGCTGCGATAGCTCAGCGGTTATCTCCTTGATCTTCTGCTTGGTGGGAGTGCCGTTGCCTTGCTCAAACATGCGCTCCAGGATTTGGAGCTGCAAGGGGGTTGGCGTCCACCGCTGCCGGGCTGTGATTTTGTGGCTTGCGGATGTCATTAGTGGGTCGCAGTACAGGCTCCCCATCCTCATTCCTGCATGCGTACGTGGTACGTCCAGAGATGTGATAAGTGTTAAGAGAGTATAATTTGAAGCGTTAATACTCAAAAACAATGCACAAATAGTCATTTCCTTTCCCTTGTTCATCCTTAAAAATGAAGAAACAAAAGGAAAAGGAAATTACAGATCATACCAAATTATGAAATATTTTGGAAGCACATTGGTGGATTATATATTCCCGTGGAGTAGAATGTATCAAAATTGTTGTGAAATTTTTTATTTTATGAATAAATAAATAATTATTTTATTTATTAATTTAAAATTGTTTCTCTTATTAATACTTTTGAATAGTATAATTTAATTTCATAAGATATATATTTTATTTAAATTCATATAAATGTAAATCTAAAACATGAAACTCTACTCTCAAACGATTCGATGGGTTGTTTCCCTTCGATATCTATGGGGAACCTTGGAGGGTGAGATACAACAATAGCTTACTACTAGACAACTTTTTGTTCAATGTTCACGTGTGTGTGTGTGTGTGTCTATATATATAAAATCTTTTCCCATTTGAGCTGACAAATTCAACATACTTTCTTTCAAAATCCTACATAGTTATTAAATATTGGTAACACGACATACGCACACTAGCTTCAAATATCCATAATTAGACTATAATTAATATAATAAATTTTAAATAATATTTTATAAAATATGAAAAAACTGAAAATTTTATTTTCCTTGGTGGGCTTTAATTTACTAATATATGTGATTTTAATTATCTTTAAATTTATATGGAAATGGTGGAATATTATTTTTTGCAATGATCTTATTATGACGTATGCTATTATACATACATATAAATAATGTATATTATTTCTATTCGATAGTTCAATTTATCAATCCAACCAATCTGACCTGATGACTTTAAGAAGAAATTATTAGGTAAACTAGATATATCATCCATAGACTAATCCAATTAGATAGTGACAACTCCTAATTAGACCGCATAAGTAAATCCTAATTATTATTTCTTTCAATAATATATCATTATTTTTTAATTTCTTATTTAGGAAATAAATGCATCTTTTTACCTTCTATGTAATTTAAATTTATATTTTTAAAAGAAATATAACTTTGAAAATTGAAAAAAATAAATTAAGGTACAAAAAAAAAATTAAATTACCTAGTAGAATAGGTATAAAATTGACAGTATATATCTACCTGGGAAAGAAAAAAGGAATATAAAGTTGACATATAAGTAGATTATAATTTTTTTTCTCAATTCTTTATAATGTATCTTGTGGTTTGATTGGTGAATTACCAAGAATGCGTCAATAAGCTGGTGACAATATTTTCATACCTTTAATTTGGTGTGTCAATATGTGTTTGAAGGGCTAGCCTAGATAGGAACTCTAGATCACTAAAAATTTTAAAAAATAAATAAATAAGATAATATTATAATATAAATAATAAAAAATTATATTTATATATATTTCCTAATATGAAAGTATTAGAAAAGGATTTATATATATATATATATTATATCATCTGCTTTTCAAAATTATTAGAAAAAAATATTTTTTTTATTTATATTGTATTATTATTGTGACATGGCACAACTTAAAGAATTGAGGAACGAACTATTATAATCTACTTATATTCTTGGACAACTTTATATTTTTTTCCCTCAAGCAAACTTTATATATAATCTCAAATTTAGTAGGAAATGTGACCTTTATTTTTATTTTTATTTTCCTTTTTCAGTGTATTTTTTTTTTTATTTAAATATATAGACTTAAATTCACAAAAGGTGGGGGGGAAGGCAATTATCTCCTAAACAAGAAAGGAAGTTAGGGCTTATCCTAGAAAGAAATAATTGACTATGATTTATTTATGTGTCTAGTTAAGAGTTGTTAATATTTAATTGAATTAGTTTATAAATTATGTGAAAGACCAAGTCTATCCAATAACTTCTAGACGGGCTGATCATGACTCGTCCTGATTTTAAAACTATATGCTAGAAACATAAAGTAAATGAAGCATGCACATAGAAATTGCAAAGCCAAACTTAATGCAATCAGCTGTTTTTTTTTTTCTTTTTTTTTTTATAGTCTAGGGATTTCAGCCAGAATCGTGCCACTTTGGACACTATGATACAATAGCAAATCTAGAAGGGTGAAAGACGCCCACCATTGAAGCGTCTCTCAAGAAGAATTGAACCCATGACCTTGGGATCTAAAGATATCAGCTTGTTAATTTCAAAACAACCATCAATCAGTTAGCTGACTCCCATTCGTAATTAATCCCAACACCAAAAAAAAAAAAAAATCTCAAAAACAGAAAAAAAAAAAAAAAATCAAAGAGAGAGAGAGAAAGAGACCAGAGAGGTCGTGTTGGGCGGAAATGGCCTTGTGCATCTCGACGAGCTGCTCGCAGATGATGGCGTAGGCCGCTATTTGTCGACGGAGAAGCTCCATCTGCTCGTCCGTCATCACCTTCAGAAACAATCCTCCGCCTCCACTCTGATGATGATGATTCTGTTGTATTATTTGCTGCTGTTGCTGCGACCGTTCTTCTCGCTGCAACTGTTGCTGCTTTTCCCTCTCCATGGATCCTCACTTTTTCTCCTTCTTCCCTATCCCAATTTCTCACCATTCTCTACCCATTTAAAATTCTAATTGCTCACTCCAATCTCTTCCTCATTCATTGTCTAATCTTCTTATTAATTTAATTAAAGCTCTATAATTTAAAAGGAAAAAACAGTAACTCATTGGATGAGTACATTAAGGACGACTAGTAATTAATAATTAAATTGGAGAGTACATTAAGGAAGGAACTTAGAACTAATTAAGGAAAGAACAGTGGGTCTTTGGCGTTCCCCAACGCGTTCTCTACCATTTTCATGCACGTTTCTCTTGGCATTTGATGAGATTTGTGTCTTCCTGGAGAGCAATAGACCAGGTTTTAGAAAAAATTTGTATGTATGCACGCATGGCTGGGAAAACTTCTTGTACGTAGTTCATGCATGTAGAAATTTGACGTGGGTCCAACTATATATGTATATAACTAGGGTGGCAAAACGGGTTCACAGGTCGGATCTGGGCAACGGGACGGGTCATAAACGGTTATTAAATCTTAAAAAAACATAAAATGTAAATAGAAAAATATTGTTTGCACATCTCGAGTAAGGCTGAGAGAGCCGAGAGACTCAAAGAGGAAGACTGTCGACTGAGAGTGAGAGCCAAGACTCGAGAGGGAGACTGAGAGTGAGAGGGAGGGGGAGACTGAGGCTGAGAGTGAGAGGGAGACTGAGAGTGAGACAGACTGAGGCGACTAGCGAGAGGATCTGCAGAGGCCCAAGAGGAGAGTCGCAGTGAGAGGCGAGAGGATTTGCCGTTTGCGAGGCTTGACTCTTGAGAGATGGCGACGGCGTGCGGTGACGACGTGCAGAAACGTCGTGCGGCAATGGCGGGTGGGTGCGGCGGGTGGGTGCTGCGGTGCTGGGCTGCCTAGAAGAGGAATATTGAAGATGGCATATTGGCATAGAATCTAGGCGGCATGCTGGGCAGAGGGCAGTGGATGTGGGTACGTAAGAAATTAGGGTTACTTGTTTAAATGTGTGTATATAGGCAAATAAACGGGTCGGGTTGACCCATTCATAAATGGGTTGACTGATATTAACCCCTAACCTAGTTTAAACGGACGGGTCACGGGCCACCCATCAGGTTTTGACCCGTTTTGCCACTCCTATATATAACCTCTACGTGAACATTTTTTCATAATTTTTATTTCTCAAAACTAAAATATTAATCAAGTGACGTTAAATTGTAAAATATTGACTATTTTAAACTTTTGATAATTTAAATTTTAGGATAACACTTGGTTTCATAACATTTACCATTTTATTTATTAACAATTCTACTTATTGCAAAATGTGGCATCTCAAACTTTTTTATATTTAATTTCTAATAAATATGCCCCTTACTCCTTCCATTTTGATACCCAATTAATTATTTCTTTCAGTTTGGGTGTGACATTTATTAATAAAAAAATATTTGGTTTTTAGACAATTTTTCAATCGATGATAAGCATTGAAATAACATATATATGATATATTCATTAAATTTTCTTTAAATGTTTTTAAAAAACAATAATTTTTTACGGCATGCTTTCCAGAAACGATTTGATATAATGAGTTGGACTGGAGTTAATTGCATTACACATCCCTAACCTATTAAAAAATACACTTTAAACAATTAATATATATTTATATTTATATATATTCAAAAAATGTACTTCAAAAAATTTATATTTTACATATTTAGACAAACTTTTTTTTTCTATATTTTTATACAAATTTTTTTAAAAAAATTAAAAATTAAAAAATATTTTCGACAATTAATCAAGCTTAATTTTCAGAAAAACAAATTGAGATGAAAATAGTACAACACCACTGCCTAAATTAGTTCAATTGATGTGCAGGAATGTAAGATGATGCCTATAACCAATTAATAAGCCTACGTATTGGATGAACAGTTTGACGATATCTTTGGGACTGCAACAACAGTCAAACTTTTCGTAATTTTATAATTTTTATATTATTATAAATCATATATATATATACACGATGGTGTCACAGCATAGTATCTAAAGTGGCGCAATGGTGCATTGACTCCTTGCACTACTTAACTCCTTGATTTAAGCTTTGATTTCCCGAAACATGAAACATACCACATATAACTCCGAACAATGATAAAAAGTGATAATTACGGAGTAAATAAAGACATCACATTGGTAAATGGGGGCCTAAATAAGCTTATTTTAGGAACACATCAATAACTTTTCGGTCATTGCATGATAAATGATCTACCATCCTAGTTTTTAAAAAAATAATAATCTATTTAACTTCTAGTTTGTCCACTTTTAAAGGTTCATAAATGTTCTTTTCTCTTCTTAAAGCACGTATTCATTATAATAAAATCATATGATATGGCGAAGCCTAAGATAATCTCCCTAGGCTCATGTTTTGTCTCCATATCCATATCTTTTATGTTGGATCCTCAGAACCTTTATTATCCCTTCCAACGTGTCCATTCAGATATCCTCCTATGAATATTTTCTCGATCCCTGGTATGCCTTGTATAACACTATTCATATCTTTCCAAAATTATCTCTTAATATTTTCTGCTAAGCCTACTTGAAAAGCATAAATACTAATAATATTTATTATCTCTTATCCTAATACGATCTTGATTTTAAAATTCTATTCCCAACTATGTTTATATCAACAATGCTATCTTTTAAGTTTTTATCCACAATAATTTTTACTCCATTCTTATGCTTTTCTTTTTTAGTTTACCAAAGTTTAAATCCTAATTTATCAATTTCTCTAGCTTTCTTCCCTACCCACTTAGTTGCTTGAAGGCAAATGATATTAATTTTTCTTCTTATCATTGTGTCCACAAATCTATTTATGTTTTTACTCGCAAGTGTCCTTATATTTCAAGTTGCTAATTTAATCCTAGTTTTCTAAACTAGCTTCTCTTGGTGTATTTTAATATTATTATATTATTTTATTGTTATCTTGGAATAGAATCATGTACCTTGGATTGGGTGATACATCCACATTTAATTATGATCATTCATTCATGTATTTGATAAATGCATAATTAATTATATGAATTTACCTTGGATCTAAGTATGTATTTACTTAATATATACATATCATATTTATTAAGTACATGGAGAATGAAGGGTCATTTTGTGCCTATAAATAGACCCTTAAAGTATTATTATAATACACTAATTTTTTCTCTTCATTCTCATCATATATTTCTTGATCATATTGAGTCTAGAGAGTTTGGCAAGTAAAGAAAGGTGTTTTTAGTGGAGCTTTAGACTCCTCAGTTTGTGTAGAATTAAAGTGAGTCCTACGATTCAAATCGAGCTATTATATCCTGGGGGAGACAAGTCTTGAGGAGTTCTGTTGCACCAGTTTGTGGGTTAAGCCAAATGACGGCAGAGGGTTTGAATCTCCTTAAAGAGAACGAGATATCTGTGCCTTAACCTATTTATGAATCTTGTTTAACATTCGTATTTTTTTTGTATCTAAATTTGTATCATTTTATATTATTAGTTTTCTGACAATTTTAAGGAGATTCAATATGGAGCCTACTGTTGAGAAACCAAGTGAAAATGCTGGAGATCTCAACAAGCCTTTTCGGTTTAAAGGAGCCCACTTCAAGAGGTGGAAAGGCTAGGTACTCTTTTACCTTAGTCTCCTCAAAATTGCTTATGTTATCATTGAGAAGGATCCAAAAAAGATCGACACCGAAAAAATGAATGAAGATGAGTTGGTCGATCACCACGAGAAATTGGAACAATACGAAAAATATGAGTATAAATGTCAGTACTACATTTTAAATTGTTCTTTCTATGATTATTATGATACTACTTACTCTTTCGCAAAAAAAAATCTGGAAAGTTTTGCAGAATAAGTATGATACTAAGGAGGCAAGAGCGAAAAAATATGCAGCTAGTCGATTTTTCTATTATCAAATGGTCAATGGAAAATCAATTGTGAAGCAAGCACAAGATTTCCAAATGATAGTGCCAGAGGTTACATAGGAAGGGATCAAGATTGGAGAAAATCTTGTTGTGGCTGGAATTATTAACAAGTTACCCCCATCTTGGAGAGAATTCCAAAAGAGCATGCGCCACAAGTAGAAAGATATGTCTCTTGAAGCCTTGATCACTCGAATTCGCATAGAGGAGGAAGCAAGAGGGCAAGATGCAATTATGCAAGAGAGTGGTAATACTAATAACGGTAATACCACAAAGGTAAATTTAATTGTTTCTGAACATAATACTTTGCCCAAAGATCTTTTTTCCTAAAAACCCTCGATTAAAGCATAAGGGGAGAAATATGAAAAATAACAGTAGACCTCAAAAAATGAATAGGGGCAACCATAATCAAAAGAATTTAAACCAAGGACCCCCTTACAAGCAAAACAACAATGTTTGTTATGTTTGTGGCAAAAGTAGGCATATTACTCGAATTTGCAAATTTAAAAAACGTGGGCCTTTCCCTCAATCTAATATAGTTGAGGAACCTTTTGTGGCAATGCTTACTGATATAAATATGATCCATAGTATTGAGGGGTGGTGGGCACATTCTGGTGCTAATAAGCATGTATGTTATGATAAATTCTGGTTTAAGGTGTATACTCTTTTTAAGAAACCCAAAACTATTATACTTGGTGATTCACATACCACTCAAGTACTTAGAAGTGGTGAGGTTAAATTCAATTTTACTTTTGGAAGATTATTAGTATTAAAGGATGTATACTTTACTCCTTCCATGAGAAAGAATTTGGTGTTAGGTTTTCTCCTTAACAAGGATGGGTCTAAACAAACCATGGAATCTGACCAATATGTAATTACTAAAAATGGGATATTTGTGGGCAAAGGTTATGCTTGTGATGGGATGTTTATATTCAACATTGAGAATAAAAATATAACATCTTCAAGTTCTATTTATATGCTCTCTTCATTAAGTTTTTGGCATGCTCGTTTATGTCATATTAATAGTAGATATGTAAGAATCATGAGTGGTTTGGGATTAATTCCAAATGTAGACAAGGATTTTGTGTAGTAAAGCTAAAATAATAAGAGGGCTTCACAAAATCATTGAAAGAAATACTGAATTATTAGACTTAATTCACACAGATATGTGTGAATTTGAAAGAATTTTAATTCATGGAGGAAATAGATATTTTATCACTTTTATTGATGACTTTTCAAAGTTTGCGCATGTGTATTTGTTGAAAAATAAAAGTGACGCTTTTGTAAAATTTAAGAATTTCCTCCTCGAAGTTGAAAATCAGTTCAGTAGGAAAATTAAGAGAATTAGAAGTGATAGAGGTCGTGAGTATGAATCTTTTGAATTCAACTCATTTGTGGAATCCTTGGGAATTATCCATGAAGGTACTTCACCTTATTCACCTAAATCAAATGACATAGCTGAGAGAAATAATAGAACTTTAATAGGTTTGACTAATGTCATGCTAATAGAATCAACTGCACCTCCTAATCTTTGGGGAGAAGCAGTTTTAACTGCTTGTCATGTAATGGATAAAGTGCAGCATAAAAAGACCAAAGTTACTCCATTTGAACTTTGGAAAGGGCATAAGCCTATTTTAAGATGGAATCCATAATTTCCAATAAAACTTGGAAATTAGTAGTGTAACGCCCCGAACCCTTAAACTCGGGTCCAGCGCGTTATACTTAATAAAATCCCTAATAATCCATAATCAAACCATACATACGCAGCAGAAAACACAACTATAAACCTCAATCATACAAATAATACCAGAGTTTTCTAGTTTATCCATAAACCGTAATATCCTTCATCACCTGTATTCAAATATATACGTGTCTTCAAAACATTATCCACAAATATCAGTATGTTTTACAATCATCCATATCTTATAAAACTTAAAACATAAATCATAAAACATCAAATATACATATCACAATTAACATAAAAATATACCAGTTTCTCTTTCTATTTACCAAAATTGCTATAGAATCTCGAGCTCTCTAAGCTCGATCTCGAGGAAATCCTGAAAAAGATAATTTCATATTCGGGTGAGACACATCTCAGTTAGGGAAGAAACAATATATTAAACTCAGCGTGTGGCAATCATAAGATTATACATATCATTTTATAATATTTACAAATCATTAACATAATACTGAAAGTCATTTTCTGAACCTAACAATCACATTCAAAGGTTTACCCACGAGATTACTCAAGGATAGGGGTGATTACAAGTAGCACCCCTCTGCTCTGATACTTAGGTAACCCTAAGGTCATAATTAAAACATACCAGAACACTTACCTTACTCAGTAAGCTCTCAAGTGTAAGATTAATCTCGTACTCATACAGTTCAACAATAGTTTACCGACAAAGGCCCTAAGGATACGGAATTCTACCTACCCATGCAAGTAGGTTCCCTCTGCCTTAGTGCGTTATGTAGCTATTGCCACATCTGAAGCTACTAGTGCACTCGCCTTACTCAGCAAGCCCTTAGGCGAAGTGTAAAAACCCCCAAAAAGAGATATAAAAGATTAATAAAATGATTCCAAAAAATAAATTAAAATTAAAATAAAATTAAAATTAAAATTAAAAAAATTAAATAAAAAAAATATTAATTAATTAATTAATTAAACGAATTTAAAAAGAAAAAGAAAAAAATTAATTAATTAAAATTAATTTTTTTTATTAAAAAAAATATTATTATTAATATTAATTAAATATTATTATTATTATTATTATTATTATTATTATTATTATAATATTTATCCTCCTGAAGCTTCAACAAGCTTCAGGAGATTCAAGTATATCTATTATTATTATTATTATTATTATTCGTCTTCTTCTTCTTCTTCTTCTTCTTCTTCTTCTTTTTCTTTTCTTTTCTTTTCTCTGTAACTCTCTGCAATCTCTCTCTCTCCTCACGTTCTCTCTTCCTCTCTCCTCGATTTTGTGACGAATTTTCACCCGATCGAAAATCCGAAGATACTACTGGACTCCATTCGCCGCTGCCGTCATTTCTACAGTAGCGGATCGGTGGTAGAAGCGGCGTAAGCGTATTCCCTGGGGTAAACCATTTTTCCATTTTTCTTTAATTTCTCGCAAAATATAAGCCCAATTAACGAACGGATACCACCACGAGAATCTAGGGATGATTCTCTACAAGTCTAGTGGGACAGAATTCTCGTGGGGGTGTCGGGCTAAAATCCCAAATTTGGGGTGCGGCGATTATTAAGGGGCTTATTTTTAATTAATTAGCATTAATTTAGAAATGCTAAAATATTAGGCATTTGGAACTGAAGTTGGATTTCTAGAATTTAGGACCCGGGTGAGCGCTGCGGGTGTAATTTTGGGACCCGCAGATAAAATTTATAAAAATTAAATGGGGGTGTTAAATAATAGTTTAAATATTAATTTGAGGTATATGGAGTCTAGGGAATGCTAGATGGGTATTATTTTGGAGAAATAAATTAATTAATTTGGGAAAAAATGCAAATTGCAGGAGTTGAATTTCGGGCGCCAAGGGCGTAGAATTTGGGATTCTAGGGAGACTCTCAGTAAGCCAGGTAAGGGGAATAAATTATAGCAGTATTTTTAAAATTATTATTTGAATGAATATGTGAAATTGAGCATATGATATTTTGTCTGAAAATTATTATGATATAAATATCAAATAAATTGTGTGGCATTTGAGTAATTGTAAATTGTGATATTTTGGAGTGTAACATATAATAATGTGTAATTTCTGAGAAAATATTGAAATGAGAATTACTGATCTGATTAATGAAAAATAATGTAATATGGTATTATTATATGAGTAGAAATGTTTTTCCTGGAAAATGAGATTTTGTGAAATACTGATATTGGAAAATAATGAAAAGTGGTATTTATTTGTGAGTGGAAATTATTTGCATGAGAAATGAGCTTATACAAATTGTTGATATGAGTATTTTGGGAAAATGTGAAAATACATAAAATATGATATATGATATTACAAGATGATGAAATGTGCATAGAAAATGATGAGAATATTTAAATTGAACTGAATTGTGATATACCGGAATATAATTGATGAAATGCCAATGCCGCGTAATGATTGCGGATATGTGGTGGTAAACCCTGTTGGATGGTTATGATATTCAGCACGGTACCGTTGCGAGTGGTGTTAGTGCAACCACACGGACTCTTGGAGCGTGTGGCGTGACAATCAACTGTGCCATTGTGTAGGGTTGTTGGGCCCCCTGAGTCCAGATCAGGGTATTAGGCCGGCCAGTCGTACTACAGACGTGATATGTGATATGATATTTGATCTAATCAGGTCGGCCAACCGCGGTTAGATCCAGCCTTCGGGCCGCACAACCTTGACCATGGGGGGAAGCATGGCGTGTATAGAAAGATCCTCTGGGTGGCCATGAGTTACAGACGCGATATTGGTATTTGATACCGAGGATACTCATGAGCCTGAAAGTAAAGGGGAAATGAAAAGTGAAAGAATGATAAAATTGGCTAAAATGAGAAATGAAAGAAAGAATGGAAATTGAGAAATAAAGAATGATAAAATTGAGAAATGGAACAGTGTGAGTTAATAATATAAATAATTAAGGCGAAGTGAAACTCTCCGCCTGAGGGCTTACTGAGTAAGGTGAGTGCCCTGATGGGTATCAGATATGGCTATACCCGGCTGCATAACATGTTAGGGCAGAGGGAAGCTACCTGTATGGGCGGGTAATCTTCCCTATTCTTAGGAACTTCGCGTGTAAATATGTGTTGGAAATCATTGAATTTGATAAATGATTTTTAAGCTTATAAAAGCTTGTGTTGTATATCTATATGATTATGTGTATGTGAATATCAGTGTATTTTCTCAAATGAAATGGTGATTTGAAAAGTAAAGTGTATTATAATTGTACTCATTTGGCCACACACTGTAAATAATTTATTCCTTCTTACTGAGATGCGTCTCACCCAATTTATCTAAATTTTTCAAGGAACAGAGACCGGCCGAGTGATAGAGCTCCGTGATAGTAGGAAGTTGAGACCCTGATACACAGGGTGAGTTTTTGGACTAAGGGAGATGTAATTCCCCTAGAGTTGAATAGTAATTTTTAGCATGGGAAGGTAGTGTGAATATTTGTATGTATATTGATACTCTGGGTATTATATTCTGATTGATATGTGTATATTGTCTTCCGCTGTTAGGTTGAATATAATAAAATACTTTTTACCCGGTACCCAATGCGGGTCGGGTTGTATGAATGGTACTAGGATTGTTGACATGGCCGATTTGTGGATGTTGTGGATTTATGACGTAAATATTTATTATTGAAAAAAAATTGTACGAAAATCGGGGCGTCACACGAAGAGTATGTCTCGCCCAATCGTAACATGTTTTACATACATAGATACTTCTAATATCATAATACATCATTATTTCCTTCGTTATTCAATCATTCACATTCTTTCATGTTCATAACTTAACATTTCCTTGTGTTTCACTTTGAGTGACTCTTTCCCATTTGTATCATTCACATTTCACATTTTATTTCATTGCATTGTCATTCCTTGTCATTTCATTTCATAACATTTTTATTTCATTCATTTGTAGTACAGCCGCTCTTTAGCCGTCATTTGTTAGTCCACATAGAAATGCGCTAGAATCTAACACAATTCCTTTTAACTGTCATCAGTTAGTCCACATATAAATAAGCTAGATCTGCTAACCCGGCTTTCAGCTGTCGTACCTTTACATGGTTGCATTTAACATACACATACAACATTGTCCATATCATATTTTATTCTTATTGTTTTACTTACTTAACCTGCATCTCGTACATTTAACATATAATTTGCACAAATTCTCATGCCACAAAATGTAGCAGTAAAATTCATAAATATTTCTCATAAAATAAGTCAACCCACATTTAACATCTATATACTCAAAATACACTTCATTTCTTGCATAATTCATAAGAAAATTCCTTTCACTTTCGTTCGTTTACTTTCACACATACATAACTATATTGATAATCCTACGCTCAGAAAACATAAATTTCATGGATGACATTTTAAACCCACATAAAAACATATATACATAAATAACACATAATCATTTTTAATTCATGAAAAACTTGATTTAATATATCAATTTTCCCCTTACCTGATTGCTTGAATTACGCCAACAAGGATCCCAAAAAATACCTCCGGCGCTCACCCGGACCCTGAATAAAAAATTCCTAACTCCAATAAATTATTCCTGAATAAAATATTATTAAATATTTCCTAGGGCTATAATTCCTAAATAAATAGTAATACCCTTAAATTTAGCCAAATTCTCAAATCTCACTTTCACTTTGGAGTAGAGCCTAGAAAATCCCAATTGAAAAATTACCTACGTCAAAATGATGATGACGATGACTAGGACCACGTGGTGGTACCCGATCGTCGATTTAACCGTATATTAATAGCGAAATTGAGAAAATGTGAAAAAATTACTTTTCCCCAAGAGCAGTGCCTAAGTCATTCCAATGAAAAATCTGCTCCAGTAGAAATGTCGACAGCGGAACTAGGAATCTAACGGCACCTTCCGTTTCCCGATCCCCCCCAAATTTGTCGAGAAATTGAGAGAAGGAGAGAGACGGAGACGGAGGTGGCTGGAGCTGCGCAGGAATGAAATTTCAGGGTGGGGTGTCTCAAACTTCTGCTTCTTCTTTTTTTTTCTTCTTTCTTCTTCTTTCTTCTTCTTATCTTCTTTTACTTTATATATATCTTATACTTATCTTTTATATATATATATATATATATATATATATATATATATATATATATTCTCTCATTTCAATTAGTTTTTTTTTTCAAAACCAATGTAAAAATGTTTAATTTAATAACTAATTATTTAATTATTTAATTTATCTTAATTTAATTTAATTTCTTTAATTTTAATTTTTTTCCCTTCTTTTTCCCACGCCATTCCTTTTATTTATTTATCTATTATTTTATCTATTTTTTTTAATTCAATCATTTTAATTTTTCGGGTCTTTACATTCTCCCCTCAAGAAATTTCGTTCTCGAAATTTGTTACCCAATCTTTCATTTCAAGAGTTCATAACTCATTATATCCCAATGTCATAACCTTTGAAACCAACTAACCAACCTCATACCATTCAATAAATATGTCTCCCATATAAATTTTTTGCATCGTCAATAATTAAATAAAATCATCATCATTTTCAACATAAATTCATACCTACCATCTTGACTTTATCTGCCTCATCCAGGGCCATCATATAACCACGTGCTCATCCACCTCTACCTAGTGGTATCTACTGATTTCCCTTGATACCATAATCTCTAAAATCAATTAACCTAATCATCGAATTCAAATTCCAAGTTCGAATTTCTCTGCTCGAAAACATCATTATCGATGGATTTACCATGATTTTCTGAAACTAGCAACTTCTTCAGAAAAACACAAAAGACCATCAAGGAATTGCTGCCCCCAAACTTAGGAAATATGACTCAGAATTCCTAACGGTATCTTAATCTACCAATTCCTATCCTTATCGCAACTAAATCCTATACTCTGGTATAAATCATTCCTAACCTAATACTCTAATATTTCCTTATCCAGACAATGTGAATCTAATCACACTTCCGGCTGGACATCGCTCTAATACCATCTGTAATGCCCCGAACCCTTAAACCCAGGTCCAGCGCGTTATACCTGATAAAATCTCTGATAATCCATAATCGAACCATATATACGCAGTAAAAAACACAACTATGAACCTCAATCATACAAATAATACTAGAGTTTTCTAGTTTTATCCATAAACCATAATATCCTTCAACACCTGTATTCAAATATATACGTGTCTCCAAAACATTATCCACAAATACCAGTATGTTTCACAATCATCCATATCTTATAAAACTTAAAACATAAATCATAAAACATCAAATATACATATCAAAATTAACATAAAAATATACCAGTTTCTCTTTCTATTTACCAAAATTGCTATAGAATCTCGAGCTCTCTAAGCTCGATCTCGAGGAAATCCTGAAAAAGATAATTTCATATTCAGGTGAGACACATCTCAGTTAGGGAAGAAACAATATATTAAATTCAGCGTGTGGCAATCATAAGATTATACATATCATTTTATAATATTTACAAATCATTAACATAATACTGAAAGTCATTTTCTGAACCTAACAATCACATTCAAAGGTTTACCCACGAGATTACTCAAGGATAGGGGTGATTACCCGCCCATACAAGTAGCACCCCTCTGCTCTGATACTTAGGTAACCCTAAGGTCATAATTAAAACATACCAGAGCACTCACCTTACTCAGTAAGCCTTCAAGTGTAAGATTAATCTCGTACTCACACAATTCAAAAATAGTTTACCGGCAAAGGCCCTAAGAATACGGAATTCTACCTACCCATGCAAGTAGGTTCCCTCTGCCCTAATGCGTTATGTAGCTACTGCCACATCTGAAGCTACTAGTGCACTCGCCTTACTCAGCAAGCCCTTAGGCGAAGAGTATGTCTCGCCCAATCGTAACATGTTTTACATACATAGATACTTCTAATATCATAATATATCATTCTTTCCATTGTTATTCAATCATTCACATTCTTTCATGTTCATATTTTAACATTTCCTTGTGTTTCACTTTAAGTGACTTTTTCCCATTTGTATCATTCACATTTCACATTTCATTTCATTGCATTGTCATTCCTTGTCATTTCATTTCATAACATTTTCATTTCATTCATTTGTACTACAGCCGCTCTTTAGCCGTCATTTGTTAGTTCACATAGAAATGCACTAGAATCTAACAAAGCTCCTTTTAGCTGTCATCAGTTAGTCCATATATAAATGAGCTAGATCTGCTAACCCGGCTTTCAACTGTCGTACCTTTACATGGTTGCATTTAACATACACAAACAATATTGTCCATATCATATTTTATTATCATTGCTTTACTTACTTAACCTGCATCTCGTACATTTAACATATAATTTGTACAGATTCTCATGCCACACAATTTAGCAGTAAAATTCATAAATATTTCTCATAAAATAAGACAACCCACATTTAACATCTATATACTCAAAATACACTTCATTTCTTGCATAATTTCTTAGAAAATTCCTTTCACTTTCGTTCGTTTACTTTCACACATACATAACTATATTGACAATCCTAAGCTCAAAAAACATAAATTTCATGGCTGGTATTTTAAACCCATATAAAAACATATATACATAAATAACACATAATCATTTTTAATTCATGAAAAATATGATTTAATATATAAATTTCTCCTTTACCTGATTTCTTGAACTACGCCAACAGGGATCCCGAAAAATACTTGCGACGCTCACCCGGACCCTAAATAAAAAATTCCTAACTCTAATAAATTATTCTTGAATAAAATATTATTTAAATATTTCCTAGGGCTATAATTCCTAAATAAATAGTAATACCCTTAAATTTAACCAAATTCTCAAATCTCACTCTCGCTTTGGAGTAGGGCCTAGAAACTCTCAATTGAAAAGTTACCTACGTCAAAATGACGATAACGACGACTAAGACCACGTGGTGGTACCCGATCGTCGATTTAAACGCATATTAACAGCGAAATTAAGAAAATGGGAAAAAATTACCTTTCCCTAGGAGCAGTGCCTAAGTCGTTCCCATGAAAATTCTACTCCAGTAGAAATGTCGGCAGCGGAACTAGGAATCCAACGGCACCTTCCGTTTCCCGATCTGCCGCAAATTTGTCGAGAAATTAAGAGAAGGAGAGAGACGGAGACGGAGGTGGCTGGAGTTGTGCAGGAATGAAATTTCGGGAGGGTGGGAGCGTGTCTCAGACTTCTGCTTCTTCTTTCTTCTTCTTATCTTCTTTTACTTTATATATATCTTATACTTATCTTTTATATACATACATACATATATATATATATATATATATATATATATATATATTCTCTCATTTCAATTAGTTTTTTTTTTTTTCAAAACCAATGTAAAAATATTTAATTTAATAACTAATTATTTAATTATTTAATTTATCTTAATTTAATCTAATTTCTTTAATTTTAATTTTTTTTCCTTCTTTTTCCCACGTCATTCCTTTTATTTATTTATTTGTTATTTTATCTATTTTTTTTATTTCAATCATTTTAATTTTTCGGGTCTTTACAAGTAGAATTACCATTGGGTTGGAAAACCATTGGGTGCAAATGGGTCCTTAAAAAGAAACTCAAACCGGATGGGTTAATAGACAAGTATAAGGCTTGTCTTGTAGCCAAAGGCTATAAACCAAAAAAAAAATCTTCATGTTTTTTATGCTTTTTCTCTGATTTCTAAAAGTACGTCCATTTGATTGTTAATTGTGATTGCAGCAATTTATAATCTACAAATTCATCAAATGGATGTGAAAATTGCTTTTATGGGGACCTAGATGAAGAAATTTATATGGATCAACCCGAAGGCATTAAAGAGCCTAGCCAAGAAAACAAAGTATGTAAGTTAATTAAGTCACTTTATGGCTTAAAATAAGCACAAAAATAGTGGCATGAAAAATTTGATTCCTGCATGATTGAGAATGGATATAAATCAAATGAGTCAAACAAGTGTATCTACTATAAATGTTGGGAAGATTCACATGTTATTATTAGCTTCTATGTGGATGACTTGCTCAATTTTTGTTTGAATTTGCATGTCATAAATAAAACAAAAACAATGCTCAAAAAACATTTTGAGATGAAAGATTTAAATGAGGCAAATATTATTTTAGGCATGAAAATTACATGATCATCTGATGGTATATTTCATGATCAGTCGCATTACATTGAAAATTTTTTGAATAAATATGGCTATAATAATTGCAAGCATGTTACTACTCCTTTTAATTCAAGTAATCACAAATTTCCTATTAAGAATGGAAATGAAGTGGTTAATCAAGAGGAATATAATAGCATTATTGGTAGCCTGAGATATGCAACTAATTTAACTAGACCTGACATTGCATATGCAGTAGGTATACTTAGTAGATTTTCGAGCAAGCTGGGTAAAGAACATTGGAATGCTCTTGAACGTGTAATGAAATATTTAGTTGGTATAAAAAAATTATGGTTTATTTTTTACTAAGTATCCTTTTGTACTTGAAAGTTTTTGTGATGCTGATTGGAATACTTTTTCAGGTAATTCTCTCTCTACCACTTGTTATATTTTTATTTTAGATGGTCGTACTATTTGCTGGAAATCTAAAAAACAAACAATAATTGCTAACTCAACTATGGAAGCTGAGCTTATTGCTTTAGCATCAGCTAGTGAAGAAGCAAGTTGGTTTAGAGATATATTGTATGAAATCCCATTTTGGAAAACCAATACCACCTATCCTAATTAATTATGATAGTACTGTTACAATTGGTAGAGTAAACAACCGTTATTATAAAGGTAAATCTAGACCCATAAGAAGAAAACACAGTACTGTGAGATCATATTTGAGTAGTGGTATAATTAATGTAAGTTATATAAAATCTTCTGAAAATTTTGCGGATCCTTTAACTAAGGCCTTAGCAAGAGAAATGGTCTAAAATACATCGAGGGGGATGGGATTAAAGCCCATAAAATCATGAACCACGTATGAGGATACCCAACCCAAGGACCAAAGATCCTGTAATTGGGTTCAATAGGAAGAACGAATCTTATGGTGGTTGTAAGAAATGCACTATTATTTTTGACTCATCCCTATGGTGTAAGTGCATTTATCCTGTAATGGAGGAGGTTGAGTTTTAAAACTCTAAATGATAATTTGTATCTCTTATGAGTGGGGTGTTAGAGTTACAGGAGTACCCTTGACAGATTTCACCTATGTGACCATGAGAGTGGGGCCGCTCTCTATGAGAATTGGGCTTATTCTCAAATATGCTCATGAAACCGGGATTAGCACAAGGTCAAAATGTGCTGTCTATTAAAGCTCACGTCAACACCTAAATGATTATGTGTGAGCAGTAATACTTTATTTCCTTTAAGCAGTCATAGTTCAAGTCTGAGACCACCACTGACTTTGGAGTAAAGATTATTGTTTACTAAGTGAAGGTTCAATGCAGAGCACACCTACATTATGCATAATTGTTCATCTTTGATTGTTAAACTCTCTACGTGCATGATACATACATAATATTAAAATGAGGGAGGAATTGTTGGTGTATTTTAATATTATTATATTATTTTATTGTTATCTTGGAAAAGAATCGTGTACCTTGGATTGAGTGATACATCTACATTTAATTATGGTCATTCATTCATGTATTTGATAAATGCATAATTAATTATATGAATTTACCTTGGACCTAAGTATGTATTTACTTAATATATACATATCATATTTATTAAGTACATGGAGAATGAAGTGTCATTTTGTGCTTATATATAGATCCTTGAAGTATTAGTACAATACACCAATTTCCTCTCTTCATTCTCATCATATAATTCTCATCTTGAGTTTAGAGAGTTTGGCAAGTAAAGAAAGGTGTTTTTAGTGGAGCTTTGGACTCCTCAGTTTGTGCAGAATTAGAGTGAGTCATACGATTCAAATCGGGCTGTTGTATCTTGGGGGAGACAAGTCTTGAGGAGTTCTGCTGCACCGGTTTGTGGGTTAAACCAAATAACCGCAGAGGGCTTGAATCTCCTTAAAGAGAACAAGATATACGTGCCTCATTCTGTTTATGAATCTTGTTTAAAATTCGTTTTTTTTTTTTGTTTCTAAATTTGTATCATTTTATATTAGTAGTTTTCTAACAGCTTCTTTACCTACCCATGTCCATAATGATATAAGAACCCTCGCATATTTGACATTGTACTCATATGCTGACACGACGCATCACTTCAGGGCGACGACCTAACCCACCCTTACCCACTTTTCACTACACGTGGGGCTATTCTTATTTAATGGAAGAGCCAAATAATTTTTATAACAATTAAAATAAAATATATCTCCCAATAGATATTGATAAACTATTGAATCAAGGGACTAATGTGTTGGGTGTAGGAAGTGTCGACGAAGATATTGCATGCACTATGAATTACTGTGGACTAAGATTGAGAAAAATAACAAGAGGACTAGAGGAGGATGAATCTTAACTTGGGTAGGAATTCATTTTCGAAATAGAAATTGAGCTTTTGAAATAGGGGGTGTAAGTGAGCCAAGCTTACTCATGAGCTGCTAAAACTCAATTTGTCTCCTAACTTGACTCAACTTAATTTTATTCGAGTTTGAGTCGAGTTCAAACTACTCTAGTAGTTTAATGAGTTGAGTTCAAACTTAGTAATAAAACTAGAGTTGAGTTTCGAGTCTAATCAAGTATTTTAATTTTATTGATTTTTATATTATATCGATTTTTAAGGCTTGGTATACAATATAATATATATATATATATATAGTATAAATACATTTAATATTATATATACATTATATATGTAACGGCCCGAATTTAAAATGAAATTTAAATAGTAAGGAAAGGGAAATGGAAACCGGAAACAGAAGGAGGCCGTAGACTTTGTCGACGACATTGCATTTCGGAAGAGAAAAACAAAAAGGGGGAGTTTCAGGGCTTCGTCGATGAATCTCCTGTATTCGTCGACGAAGGCTTAAGAGAATTCGTCAACAAACACAGGGCCTCGTCGACGAGAAAATACCGAGAGAGGTTCTGAGGCAACCTGG
Source organism: Malania oleifera (assembly GCF_029873635.1). Taxonomy (NCBI): domain Eukaryota; kingdom Viridiplantae; phylum Streptophyta; class Magnoliopsida; order Santalales; family Ximeniaceae; genus Malania; species Malania oleifera. The sequence goes on along the minus strand of NC_080423.1, from coordinate 42,019,862 downwards.
ATTTCGTCGACGAGAATTTCGTCGACGAATACAGGGTCTCGTCGACGAAATTTGTGAAGGACTCGTCGACGAAAGTCGGGCTTGTCGACGAAATCTTGTTTTATATATATACGAAAATCCGGGAGAAATATCATTTTTTTTTTAAGAAATCACTCTCTCCTCTCTTTCTCTCTCTCTCTCTCTCTCTCTCTCTCTCTCTCTCTCTCTCTCTCTATGGTTCTCTCTCCCTTCTCTTTACGTTTCCGGCCCCACCAGTCATCAAATCAACGAGCCGAAGCTACCATGATGATCCTGGCAGAGTTCTCTACAAGTCTGCCGAGGTGGATCTTCAGGGAAACGAAGTTGGATTCCATCCCAAATCCAGGGTAAGCCTTTTGACTCAATTTTTAGGAGTCTTAACAGTTGAGAAAAGTGTTATACACATGAAAATATTGAAGTTTAATACTGGGGGTTTTTAGTTTCGGAGTATTGGTCAGGAAACCCCTCAGGTGTTAAACTTGAATGCTTTTGGGTGAAAACTTTCTACCCAATATTTGAGCTTTTGGCAGTTGAGAAAAATATTGTATACTTCGAAATACTGAACTTTAATTCTGGGATTTTTTATTTTCAGGGTGTTAAGTTAGGAACCTTGCAGGTGCGGGGCAGTTTTATTAGGGGCTTTCCAGTAATCATGTAAGGGGATAAACTAAACTAGTACTGTTTTGGAAAATGCTAATATATATATATATATATATATATATATAGTTATCATTTGATTTATGGAAAATGTATATGATTATATATATGTATGTCTTATATTTGCAAAATACTGTGAAAATGATCGTATGTTGAATATGTGGAAAATTTACTGTGTGACATGAGTAAAAATGTTGTGAAACGCTGTTTTCTGGGAATGTGGATGATATGGATTTCTATGATGGAAAACCGGCGTACGGCCGAGATGTTTTACATATATATATATATATATATATATATATATATATATATGGATGTGATTTGCCGGCGTATGGGCCGTGATATGTGATTTGCCGGTGTACGGGCCGTGCTATGTGGTTTCCAGCGTACGGGCTGTGCTATGTGATTTGTCGGCGTACGGGCTGTGCTATGTGATTTGCCAGCATACAGGCTGTGTTATGTGATTTGCCGGCGTACGGGTCATGCTATGTTAAAATGTGTAATACCGGCGTACGGGCCGATGATTTTCACGGTACACGTATATATGTATATATATATATATATATATATATATGTAAATGATATGATCGATGTGAAAATGATTGATATGAGATATCTATGTATCATGATTTTAGTATATGTATATGATATCAGAACCTGGTTGGCTTGGTTTAGGCTAGCACTTGCACGGTACCATTGCTATGTGTCTATGATCCTCATGATCATGATATCTGTGTTAACGCCGCTGTACGGAGTGGTGTGAGATTGGATGGTCGATGTGGTTATGTTCGAAGAGTGTGCTGTTATCGCCCCTAGTGTACGGACCAGACTGGGTAGACCCATCGGACCTACAGACTAGACTATCGACTTGGCAGTGGTCGGCCAACCATTGTCAAGTTCCGCCTTCGGGCCACACAACCTAGTCATGTGGGGGTAATACATGACAACAGTCAGCTAACCTACTGGGATTGTTTTATGTTATTATTATTATTATTATGACATGAGTTGAGATATGTTATGAAAATGCAGTATGTTCTGCCATGTTGATTTATATATATATATATATATATATATATATATATATATATATTATTTCCCAAATTTGATGAAATAGTACTAAATGTGTTATATATGATATATGTTGAACACGAATTACTCATGTTGCCACACATTAGTATTAGTTTATTTCCCTTACTAAGAGGTGTTTCACCCTTAAATTTTATTAACTTTTTAGGAGCCCCGGATAGAAAAGCGGGAAAAGCCCCGCAGAAGTAGTGTTGTTTATCTGCCCTCTGTGAAGGGTAAGTTTTGGGTAGGGACAGTTAGGTTTTTGTGGGAATTGTCTCTAGATCCCATTATGATGAGATGTATATAATTTTATACTTTCTGCTGTATAGGCTTCTATTGTATGTTTCGTTATATCCCTGGTACCCACGGGTCCAGGTGGATGATGACTTGTTGAGCTGGATTGTGGGATATGTAGTATTGATTTTATAATGTTGATAATATAAAAAAAAAAAAAACTGTAAAAAATGAGCAGATCGTGACAATATATATATATATATATATATATATATATATTTATACTTAATATTAATTTATTGATTTAAGCTTAATTGAATCAAATTCAAATTTTATGAACATGTAGTCAAAGTAGATTTCGAGTTTAATAATTTTGAAATTGATCAAATTCGAGCTTAATGTTTTTCAGTCAAGTCATGTCAAGCTTGAATATTTTACTTTGTCCTGACTGACTCGACCTGACTCAAATATAACCCGATCTAAGTAGAAGAGTTCTAGCATTTCTAGGCTTGATTTTGGAAACTATTTATGGAAAAATGAATTATTTTGATTTTTTTTCTTTTTTTTTTTTAAATAAAAAAATCAAGACTAGACTGTGCCTGCTTCATCATTATCTCCATTTTCACCCTCAAACATGGCAGCAAAGCCCCATCTCGCCTCTTCCGCATCCATGGCTTTAACCCTCAACTTCAGTTCCTTTAATTCCATGCCCTTTCTCTTCCACTACTCTTCTTCTTCATCCCAACTCACAACCAAGACAGGCTCTAAACCACAATTCTGTATCATTATTCCTAAAATCTACAGCCGCCAGACCCCAACTTTGGCACTTTACCGAAGATTATTCCTTCCTTCAGTTTCTGGAATCTGGGATGCCCTGACGGGCGGTGATTCTGCTCGTGAAGCTGTAATCTCCATTCGACGAGGAATGCTGCTCTTCAGGCAGGTGGATTTTATTTCTTGAAGTTGTATATCAGTTTCCGTTTTCCTCATTAGACTTTTTAATAGTAATGGTTTGTGTAATTTTATCTTAAGGGTGATGTTTCGGGGTCTTTAGCGGACTTTGATCGAGCCATCGAGCTAGATCCCCGTCAAAAGTCATGTATGTTTCTAAAATTTCAATTGTGTGCTTTCTATATTCTACTAATATGTCTCTGTGAGCTATGAATATTACTTGCCAAATGAACAAATCTATTCCACTTTTGGGTGATGGGGTGCGCATATGTCAGTTGAACAATGTACTCTTCAAAAAAATGGGGTGTGACAGGGGCTGTTAACCGTCAACCTTTTCCTTTTTAGAGATATCTGAATCATCAATTTTGCTTCTTCCAATTGAATTTTTCATGAAGACTGGCCTTGTTAATTATGAATGGATTATGATATGAAATTTTTGTGTTCGTCAATTCAGATCTTTGGCAGAGGGGACTATCACTTTACTATCTTGATCGGTAGTTCTTTATTGTCAGTTACGTTTTGTTTGTGTTCATTGTCTTTTTGTTGCTCTATTTAAAATGAATGCAAAGAGATACAAGTGGGTCTTTCTCTAGGTTTGAAGAAGGCGCAGAGCAGTTTCGATTAGATGTTGCTCAGAATCCAAATGACACAGAGGAGTCAATATGGTGTTTCCTCTGTGAAGCTCAATTATATGGAGTCAACGAAGCAAGGAACCGATTTCTTCAGGTGAATGTAAACTGTGAAAACAACATCATAATATATTTATATATTTTTTAACAAGGAAAGATTGCTAATAATGCTTTATTAATTCCATTCAATTCTGAATGAATTGTAAAATTATAAATCAATTTCTATGAACTTTCTTGCACATTTCTCCCAATTTGAACTAGGAAAGAATGCTAATAATGCTTTCTTAATTCCATCCATTTTTATTTTTTTTAAATAAAGAGTATTTGTAAGCGTGCTTTATCTTTCTAAGCAAACTTCTATAGACAGTGAATCTGCTGTTTAGTTGCCTTGTGAAACTATCACTTCAATTCATTCACATCACATGCTTACTTCTGACTGAATGTAGATCGGCAAAGATCCACGACCTGTAATGCAGGAAGCTTATAACCTTTTTAAAGATGGTGGTGATCCTGAAAAGGTGAGCATTGATGCTTTTGATAATTCCAGTTTGGACTACTTGTATAATGTGCAATTCTCTTTATCAATACAATCTCATGTCTTTTTAGCTAAATTTATGTTCCATAAATAATACTCAAAGAAAGTAAAAACTTCCCCTTCTTTCTCCATGGTAGCACACATGAATTTTAGGAATTTTTATAGGATGCTTTAAATATTTCTTTGTGACTTTATGATCCTTAAATGTCTATTTAGTCTGTACTTTGTAGTTGAAGATGAATTGGTTCGTATGTGTTGTATTGTCTGTCCTCTTTAGTCTCTCATGTGCACTTAGAGATAACCTTTATGTTTTGCATTGTAGTCCTTGAACTCTGATATCTAGTAACAGCTATTGAACATTGTTGTGATTAACATGGCTTGAGATCATTGCAGGTACTTGTTGGCCAGGAAGGTCCTTGTCCCCAATGCTTTGGATATTAGAAACTCTTTGTAGTTTGCTCCTCTTATTTGAAGCCATGTATACCTTGAGATCTATCTACTTTTAAAATAGAAATCAATGTGATGTGGCATAATGGATGAGAAATTTAATTCATATTTTCCAAGTTCATTTTACTTCTGTCTACCTAAAAGGAAAACACTTCTTTGAATATTTTAGCTTGCTGAAATAGCGCAGACACATAAATAGTGCAAATAGGTATAATTTGCATACATCATGCAAGATGAAAAGGCTTCATATAGTTAGCCCGACATAATGGGCTAAAGGCTTGTATTTTTTTTTTTTTTGTATTATATTAAAACTTAAAAGAAGGATATCTTGGGAATTGGAGGTAGTGGACCACAACAAAAGATTAGCTTTTATTAATTTGTGGGAAAATAAAAATTAGGTGCCCAGCACCTTACAATTGGACTCACGATGAAACACTCACAACCAAACTACAAACACACTTACATACTCTAATATATCTCTCAATTACAAAATGGCACCTAGCAGTCTCTAGCACTCTTAGCATTCTCACTTACAGAGCACTTGCAGCCCACACACAGTGCGCACTCACACTTCTTTCTTGTACACATAACACACACAATTTCTGCTCCTTGTGCAACATTGGAGCCTTAAGCTTCTTATATTGATGCTGGAAGTTGGTGCCAGCCAACTGAAAATTTCTGGGCAGGTATAGCTGCCTGAAATTTCCAAAGAAAAGAAAGAATTCTAGAAAGTTTTGGAAAGACAGAGAAAGAAATTTTGGGAAGAGATCACAATGTAATATTCGAATAACGTGTGTCATGATCACCAGCACAATCAACATCACAATGCCATTTAACTTCATCTGCTCCTCCTTTACTGTTAAGTACTAAGAATTTAAGAGCCCAAAATTGATAGTTCCTTTTGCATGCCTCATAATTCGTTCACTGAATCTAGATGAGTCTTCTCTGGTTAATGCATTACCGACTTAACAGTAAAGGAGGAGCAGATGAAGTTAAATGGCATTGTGATGTTGATTGTGCTGGTGATCATGACACACGTTAACACTGACTGCAAATGATATTTTTGGTCGTGAAATTGTGAGGCAGATCAAACCTCCCACTTTGCATATGCACATAGTCCAAGTCTTTTCCTTCAACTGAGCAATGCTTCCATTTGAGTGGAAAGTAGCTTGCATTCGATCATCCCAAGTTTTCGTAAAAGACCTGTTGTGTATTTCTGTTGACATAAGAGTAATCCTTCATTAGTTTGCTCCACCTCAAGAACAAGAAAATGTTTTAAGTTATCCAAGCTCCTTCATTTGGAACCAAATTGTGTGATTAGCTTTGGTTTGATGTATATCCACTTCATTGCCTCCAATGATTATCAGATCATCAACAGGGACGAGCACTATTGCCAATCATCCCTTTTGGGCTTTTATGAACAAATCTGAATCCGCTGGTGATATCAGGTGGCCACTTGGCATTAGGAATTCTTTTATCTTACCATATACACTGCTCTTGGTGCTTGCTTTAACCCGTACAATTCTTTCTTTATTCTGCACTTGTAGTCACCATAACCCTTGCTCTTGAACACTGTAGGCTGCTCCATGTATATGGCTTTATTTAACTCTCCATGAAGGAATACATTCTTCACATCCTTTTGCCATAGTGTCCAAGACTTGCTAGCTACAATAATTTTTGTATAAAGCATTAAATAATAATTATAAATTATCCTGCAATTATTAGTAGTAAATAATATGTAATTTGTTGTTAATAACTAGTAACTACAACAACTACAATCACGGAAGCAGTTTCTCAAAGCATTGAGGTAAGACTGCGTATAATTTGCCCTCCCCAATTCCCCAGTGGCTTGGGAGCCTTGTGTATTGAATGTTGCATATTTTAAAAAATTACATATATTGTATAATTTGTATTAACTACACTGCATATTATAAATTCTAAAAAATAATAAAATGCTTATTTTTTAGTATTGGTAAAAATATTTAATCACTAACTATGTATTTTTTTACTATTTATTACTCTAAAAAATGAGAAATAGTCCTAAAAAATTAGGAATTAATAGATGTTAGACTAATACTAAAAAGAAGTTTTTTAGATTGGTTGGTACGTTAACTAAAAATCAAAGAAAAACATAACCCCAGAAGGGGAAAAAAAATACTGGGTAGGGGGAAGTTTTCTTCTGAAATCCAAAAAATCCAAGAAATCCTTTTGGGTTCTTGTTTTTGATGCAAAGTTAAAGTAGAAGAACGTTGGAAGTTGGATTTCTAGGTGAAATCAAACTCTAACAGCCCCAAATTATATATATAAAAAAATGAGAGTTAAAAATTGAGAGTTTATGGCAATTTACAAGAACTCTATGAACTTGACAGTTTCTTGATTTGAATTTCAACCCTAAAGTCTTGTTTTTTAAGTTAGACAATGGTACATCTAGGCTGGAGCAAGCTATAGCAAGTGAGAGAAGCAAGAACTTGTGTGAAAAAAAAGGGAAAAAACAAGCCCAAATTGGGTTTAAAAGCTGTTTCCAGGCTCAGGTTTCTGACAGTCACATAAGCATAACAGTCGTTACTTCCCATTGTGGTAACAAAGTAGCTCTCATGGCCATTTATTTTCCTCATTGCATTAGTAGTTTGAAATGGGATCAGGGAGGCCAAAATCCATTATGTAACAGCTGCTATGCTCGATAAGGACCATTATTTTTAACCATATCTTGGTCAAAAGGAGGTGCAAATTTTCCTCCTTGACCATATCTTGGACCATACCTGTGACCATACTAGAATTCTCCCCGTGTAAAACCTCCCTTGAATACAAAGTTTTCTTAAGCTGGGATAAGGTATTGCCATTTGAGATTTTATAAAAACAAAATGTTCAAAGACAAGATGGAAACTTGTCTCCCTCTAAAACTAAATTTATTGGAGGATGTATAGTTTTTTTCTTTATCCTGGCCTGAAGTACCATGTACAAACCACTATCTTAATTTTTAATGTCTATGTGGAGTCAGTTTCATAACTTTCATTTTATCCATGTTGGTCATTTGTCTACTTATGTTAGTTTCCTGGCTGTAATTTTCTTTTGAAGATTTATCTGAGAAACTTAATTACTTTGAAGTATAGAGATGCCTTAACTGTCGAGTTTTATAGGATATTATCATTAGTTTACAATGCTATGATTAGCTGTTTTCAGTTTGTTGACTGGTCATGCACAGAGCAAAATATTGAAGATCTTATTGTATATCTATATTAGATCATATAAACTACCAGTGTTTTGTGAAGCTTTAGATGGCATGAAATTCCCAATGTCTTATTTGAGGCTACAAGACACAAGAAACTTTGTCTATATTTACCATTTGGATTTGTGCAGTAACATTCATTTTCCAGATTTTCACCAAGAAAGTGGTTTTTCTGCATAGTTTGTTGCTGCATTTTCAAGTGGTCAGGAGAATGAGTACTTCTATGCTTCTCTATATGCTGGACTTTATCATGAATCTCAGGTTTGTTCTAAATTTTAATTTATTCATTTAATGCACTATTTTTGGACGTCAGAATATGCAAGTTGTATCATGACCACAAAAGAGTTATGCGCTCATCCAAAAGTCTGCACTCAAAATATGCAACTAGGGGTGACTGAGGATATAGCAATAGTCCTTTCTCAAATTTGCAGAGGGACTATTGGTTCTTAATATGCACTCAGAAATTAGTGATTGCCGTGCAGATAATAATGAATGCACACAAGAGTTTCTAAAGGATTGCAATGGCGAAAGTAAATAATTGCATCCATTAATGATTCCACATCAAAGAAGTGACGAAATGAATGAAATTAATGTTATTCTTTGTGTTGGTTTTGAAACAATACCCATCCCCCACTTTCTAAATCTTCTGTTATATGACAACCTAAAAAATTTATGTTAATTGTTAACAGACAGGACAGGAGTTTTTTTTTTTTTTTTTTCAGATATCAGTAAATTCCGCCATATACATTTTATTTTTATTATTTTGGTGATAAATCCTGCCCCATGCAGTGATATCATATTTGTTAAAGCTTGATATACATTGTTGGCACCTATCAGCTTAAGCTTTTAGTTATAGTGGTAACATGGTGTCAGAGCAATATCTGACCTAAAATCTAAGTGCGTACCAAAACTAAATCCTACCTCAATCCAAAACCAAACCCTAAACCTCAAACCTGATGCTGTAGAAGGATTATTCACACCATCAAAGACATTAAAATCCCTGGAGCTTCTGGAAAACACTGTAGTCGCCGGAAAATCCTGGACACTACTGCCTCTCAGGAACTCAAAGATATTCTTCATATTCTGCAATAATAACCAGACACACACAGAACCTGCCGATCAATTGATCTGTGAATTTTTGCAGCAGGACAGTGCCCCATGTGCCACAACATGCTGGCTGGGAACCGGCAACACCAACTCCAAGCACTGGCACGTGAGAGGTGTTTGAGCAAGTTTTCTGCTCCAGTTCTTTCCAGAATCCTCTGATTTCTTCCATAGACCATAATATCAAGCTGATGGTCATGTTTTTTGTTCAAAGACTCAACTTTTTTGATAGTTCAATCATGGCAACTCCGTAGTTGTTTGTTTGGAATTATTAAGGTCTTCCATTTTACCCAATTATTCAACATGGTATCAAAACCAGTTAACTGTAGGTCCTAGGTTCTAGTCTTGTTGCCTGTGTTTACTCTGTGATGTTTATAAATTATAGTACTCCCTGTAATGAACATTATTATGTACCATCATCTCCCCATATGCTATCAGGCTGCATGTGCAAGGGAGTGTTAAAGCTTGATATACATTGTTGGTCTGCGACCTAATAGCTTAAACTTTTAGGTAAAAAGGTAATCTAACAATATTCATTTGGTTAGTAGCCATTATTTTGATTTTCAAAAATGAAAATGAAATATAATGCACTTGGTTACACTTGAACTGGGCAGAAATATTTGAAGGAACATGGAACAGAATAGGCAAGTTTAGTATATGCATCTTTTATTCGTATCATCTCAAGTCGATGGCATTTAATCTGTCAATGTGGGGCCATAAATATAGCATATTTTCACCTGTGCAGAACGAAGAGGATGCTGCCAAACTTAATTTACTTGCTGCATGTCAGTGCCCTTATGGACTAAGGTTCAAGCTTCACCTTTACAAAATTGTTCAAATTTTCTATTAATTCAACAGTACTGTAATATAAAGCTAATACCCATGCTCATTTCAGGGCTGATGATTATATGGCTTACCTTGCTAAGGTTCATTGTCATTGTCGAAATTGGAGCTCCAGCTAAAATATTAGCTCAAGCTTGGTAGAAATCACTTGATTTTGGTTCATTTAAGGGCTTTGAATTTTCTACTTGCAGGTATTTAGACCAGGTTTGTTTCTTCACATGCAGGCATAAAGCTGCAAACAGTAGACTACCCTAGCCAGCCGCCCCAGTTATCGGGAGCCCCATGTGCTCAACTATATTGTTTGCACGTGCACAGGAATGCATCGCTAATGCCTTAAAGCCTCAAGCATATCCTATCTTGACCTAAATAATTATGTCAAATGATCTCACCCTAACTTAAATTGTAGGATAAAACTATTTCTCAATGACCCAATACAGAGGGATGCATACTAAAGAACAGTTGCTGAACACGACTGAGATGCAGATGGTTTTGTGTTTTTGCTTATATATTTTTGTAAGTATCACTGAGTGATTAAATATATTTCATGCAGACTAAAGAGGGGTGGCACTATACATTGTAAGATATCAATCATTGCACCTCTTGTTGCATATTCTCTATTTTGTGCATGAACTATTGGAGATCTTAGCAGTTCTGGCATAGGATATGCCACATGCAAAGGTCCTGAACACTTCTTATTTCTTAATGTTTGGTATCTTGGAATGAAGTGATGCTGCATTGGGAAACATGAATTTTAAACCTTAAATTTAGATTTGATTGAAGTTGGGTAAATTTTAATATAATTTTGCATTACATCTTATTCAAATCGAAAACTTCTTTCAACGGTCATAGAATTTGGAAGTGGAATTGAAGGAAGCATTATATTAGGATTATGTATTATTAAACTATTACGTTTCATTTTTTTTTTTTTTCTAACCAAATAAATCATTATGTCCTTGTGTATAAATTGACCAAAATTACCATCCAATATATTTTTACCTAAATTAAGGGCCCTATAGGCGTGGTAGGATGTAAAGAGTCAGGAGCCTAAGCAGCTACATCCAGCCAGGCATTGCCCTTTTCGGCAGCTGAAATGGAGAACTCATTACAAGCATGCAGTACCATCAAAGCAAACAAACTTCCATTAAAACCTACTTGTTTAAGCTCTAATGGGGAAATAATGAAGAGGCATATGGCATGTGCTCTCGAAGCATGTAGGGGTGTAAAATGGATCATTGTTTCACGAGTGATTTGTTATCTATCCATTTAAATTAGATTTGATTTAAAAGGATGTGACCTATTTATAAACGAGTCAATTCAAATTCAATATAATTAGTTAATGGATTAGCTTGGTTCGAGTTAGGTACCTGTTAGGTCGCTAATTTAATTTTTTTAATTATTATATATATAAATTATGATGTTTGATGAGTGGATGATGTATCATGTAATTTTTGAAAGAATAAAAATAATATATATATAAGTTGTAAAATCACATTTGTTAAATATTGAAGAAAAAAAATGATAAAAAGGTTATAAGTGTTGTTTTTTAAGTTTCAAATAAAAAATTTAAAGCATTATAGAGAAAAATAATAAATAGGTTATTAGGTGTTGTTTTTTAATAATAATAAAAAGAAAGTGATTGGATAAATATGGGAGAAGGTTGATGCGAATATTGTGTCGTCAACTCTATCATAAAAACAGTAAAAGAGATTTTAAGTGAACCAAGATGAAAATACTTGAACAGTAAAAAAAAAAAAAGTTGATGGTGGGATCAAGATGTTCAAAAAGTCGAAAATACAAAAATAAACTAGTATAGAAAGCATGGCAAAGTCATAAAAATATAGAAAATCTTGAAAAGTATAAAGAGATAAGAAAATATGCAAAAAAAGAAAAAAAAAAGAAAAAAAAAAAAAGGCCAATGGTGAAGTTAAACATAGAAATTATGATGCTTTATAACAATACTAAAAACAAAAGAAGGAGAAAGATACGTTTATAAACTTGGTAGAACTATAGAAAGATAATGCAAAATTTAGGTAATATAAAATGCATAAAGGAGGAGAATAATAAGTCTTAATCAAAGGAAAAAGACATAAAAGAGATGTGGTGGAAATATTTTAATAAGTTGTTTAATGAAAATCAAATTGAAAGTTTGAGCTCAGAAGTGATAAATGAGGACAAGACTAAAAAAGAAGATTTATTTGCAAAATTAGAATCCTTAAAGTTAAGATGATTTTAAAAAAAGAAATAAAAAGTGAAATATCTATAGGACTAAATAATATGTCACTTGTAAAATGAGGAAAACACGCTAATAACTCAATAAGAAAAACAAAGATGATATTCAAAATTGTGATAACTATCGAAAAATTAGAATTATGAATCATATGTTGAAACTATAAGAAAGGGTAATTAGAAAAGAATAAGACTAGAAACAAGGTTTCAGAGAAATAATTTGGTTTTATTCTCGGGAGATCAATTATAGAAGCAATTTATCTTTTAAAAAAAATGGAAAAGTTTAGGAAAAAGAAGAGACACTTGCATATGATTTTTTTAGTGACTTAGAGAAAACATGTAGGAGAGTACTTAGGAAAGTTCTTTGGTGAGTTATAAAAAAGAAGGAATTATGCAGTAGATATTGTTGGCCTAATAAGGTTTAATCCCGTTTTGATAATGACAAAACAAGGCATCTAATTGTGCTATTAAGTGCGTATACATGTATTAAAATATTAAAGCACAATAACAGATGCAAATATGGAAAGTCATAAAGCATACAAGATGATGTCATTTTTCTATGATCATGGAACTCATGAAGTCCAAGCTTGAAGAATCAATAGAATTTTTGTTATGCATATTGAAATTAGGATTCATGTAAGTACACCTTACTTGATCATTGTGACGAAGCTCTTAGGTGACTTAGTTGGACCCTAGGTACTTTAAAATTCTTGGAAAATATTTTTACAAGTTCAAAAGTTATTTCAAAAGGCTAAAATCATTTTTGGAATGAAAAATATAAAGGATTTTGTATTTCAAGATGTTCGGGCGCTTGAGGCAAAGTGCCCAGTCAACCGAGTGGGTACTACCTATTTGGATATTCTTGATTTAATTGGTTTAGGCTACCGAATACACAACTTAGTTGATCGAAGCTCGTGTGATAATTTTCATAACGACAATAAAATCACTAAGATTCTAAATCATCAAGGCATAAAACACGCCCAATGGCTAGAATTCATTCCTATAAATAAATACCTAGCCTTAAACATGTTAAGAACAGAGATTGATTGTGATTAACGATGCTATTGGTGAGAAATTTTTCTGAGTTCTTCTTTTAAGTGTATTGCTTTTCAAAAATAAGAAAAACCCTAGCTACTCTTTGAGTTTGTTTCCATCTTCAACTAAGAGTGTATTAATTCTTTGATTTGTGTACAAAACCACTATATTTAGAGAGTTTTATCTGTACAACTCTACTTTGATTGCTTCTTTTTATCTTGATGATTTTGGGATTGAATCGTTGACAAGCGAAAGGGATTTTCGCTTGAGAGGCTGCTCTGCCTATTGAAGGAGAGGAGCATCTCCACTTATTAATGGAGAGAGATTTCTCCACCTATTATAGGAGAGAACAGTGGAATCCTTAAGCGGGTTGCTTGAGGTAAGGACGTAGGCACAAATCGCCAAACCTTGTAAAACATGGTGTCACTCTTTCTTGCTTAACTCTTTTATTTTTAAGCATATTTATATTGATATTTATTTGTCGTGAATACTGTTATTATTGTGTAGTTTGATCACCTATTGGAATCATAGCAAAAGCTCTTTTATATTCAAGCATATTTATATCGATACATTTATCTGCTGAGAATACTGTTGTTATTAAGAAGTTAGATCACTTGTGAAAATCATAGTAAAAATTGATTATGATTTTGAATAAAATTTTTAAATACCCAATTCACTCCCCCTCTTGAGATCACACCTCAACGCACAATTGGTATCAGAGTACGGTTGTAATAAACCTAACAAGTAGTTGCATAAAGATCTTATGGCAAACCTAGGTGTATCCTTATTTAGTGAGGGTCAATCCTCAACAAGGCCTCCAATTTTTTGTGGTGTTAATTATACTTTTTGGAAACAAAGAATGATGATTTTTATTCAAACTATGGATTGAAGGGCTTGGAGAGTGATTCTCCAAGGCAACTATGTGCCTAAAAAAATCATTGATAAAAATTGCCTAAAGTTAAGAATGAGATGAACCAATCGAATATGAAGTTAATGCAAATCAACTCCAGTGCTATGAATGCCCTATACTATGCATTAGATGCTAACGAATTTAATAGAATAATGGCATGTACGAGTGCAAAGGAGATTTGGGAAAAGATAGAAATAACATATGAAGGAACCATAAACGTTAAGGATAGCTGTATATACATGCTCACTAGTGATCATGAAGCTTTCAAAATGACCCCTAATGAATCTATTTCCAGCATGTACACTTGATTCACACACATTATAAATTCCCTTAATGCTCTTAGAAAGACTTAGCCCATTATGAGATGATTAGGAAAATAATTAGAGGACTCCCATCCATATGGGAACCAAAGGCTACAACCATTGCTTAAGGTAGGAATTTGAAGGCAATGTCCCTAGATGAGCTCATCGGGTCATTTCTCACATATGAGATGACTATTAACGAACGAGCAAACGAACGCCATAAACCCAAGAGATCCATCGCTCTCAAAGCTTCCAAGGAAAGCTCTAGTGATGAGGATGACGAAGAGATGGATGAAGATGACATAGCCCTTATTACCAAAAAACTTGGAAAGTTCTTCAAGAAGAACACGAAATTCACGAGAAAATTTCGGGGCTCCAAGATGGATAAGGGAGAGTTAAGTGGAAGAGAGTCAAAAGTAGAACCACCTACTTGCTACAACTGCAAAGAGGTTAGACATATCAAACTAGAGTTTCCGCTACTTAAAAAGGACTTCAAGAAGAAGAAGAAGAAGAAAAAGAAGAAGGCCATGAAGGCTACTACTTGGGATGATTCAAACTCAAGTAGTTCAGAAAACGAATCAAGTGATCAAGAAGTTGCGAACTTCTACCTTATGGCATTAAACGACGACGAGGTACAAATTTATTCTTCAAACTCATTTATTGAACCATATGATGAATCCTTATATGAATCTTATGATGAAAGCATGCCCTCATACAAGGAACTATAAAAAGAGTTATTTAAGGTTCATAAGATTCTAGTAAAGATGTCTAAAAAGAATGTGATTTTGAAAAATGAAAATGAAAATTTGACAAAGGAATTAAGAGATTTAAAAGAATCTCATAATATTGTTGAAAAGAAAGAGGACTTGAATGTTACTAGATTAGAAAATGAGATTGGAAAATTGACAAAAGAATTAGAGGACTTAAAATCCCATGCTACCATTGAAAGCGAAAAGGATTCGAAGATTGCTAGCTTAGAAAGTAAATTTGAAGACTACTCTAAAACAATCTATAAATTTATGAGTGAAAAAATAACCTTGATAAGCTAGTTAGTGACTCTATGACTCCTTCCCATTTTGATTATGACAAATCCAATGGTTCTTACCTGTGCACTAAGCTCTTTGAATAGGATCATTTGTTGCATGCACTAAGGGTAGGAATACAAGGAAGCCATAAGGAACACGAAGATCTCATCAACTATGACATGTGAAGAGCAAAGATGCCAAAGAACCATAAAGAAATGAAGACCATTTATTTATTGTCTAATTTATTTTGGGTCTATAATTTTTTATGGTCTGTAATAATTAATGCATTGCATGTATGATAGGACTGATAAGATCAAATGACCATAGATTGAATTTAGGTCCCTAAACATCACATGAAAAGTCCCCTATAACTCAAGAGTAATACCTATGTGAACATGGGTGATTTCTAATAAAAATTAGGACCTAAAATGAACTATGAAAGAGCTCCGATCGACCAAACCAGTCTAGTTATACTAAGCTTGGTCGACCGAACCTCCGTTGGATGAAGAGGCTCAGCCACATTCAACCGAACTATGGTAGTCTAAATGCCACGGTCAACCGAACGGTCTAAGAAGTCAACATTTTGACTTCGCACGGTCGACCGTTCTGAAATGACTATGATCGACCGAATCACCATGTGCCTGACACCCCAACTGTTCGTCCAACCAAATAGGTAGTTCATTTTGGTTTAGGTCGACCGAATCTGATGAGTAGCCGACCATCCTTTATTTTGGTCAACCGAACCCACAAAAGGGTTCAAAATCGCCTTGAGACAATTGATCATATTGTTAGTTGAAAATCGCCACAGTTGACTGAACTTGGAAATATGGTCGACCGAACCTCTTGGGTTGCCAAAACTTTTACCGCAGTAAAACTTGGTTAAACTGGGCTATTTTTAATTAAACCTTTTTAAATATTTTCAAAAATACCATTAAGTCCCAAACGGTTATATTTTTTGAAGTATCTATATATACTCCTTGATTTGGTTTGATTAGCAATTATTAGCAAACATCATTAGTAAATTATTCCCTAAAATTTCAAATACTCATTTCCCTCATACAAGCTTAAAAATCCTACTCTTACTTATTCCTATTGCAAGATATCCTTTGTGAGAGTTTCTTGAGATTATCCATATAAGCTTACACTCTCATATTCTCTAATTAATATTGATTTTAATTGAGAGTAAGCTTGAGTTTTTCCTTGTGATTTCATTTATAAATCTTCTTTGGAAAAACTCTTTAGGGCTTGTGAGTCTTGCATTATTGTTGCAAAACTCAAGAGCTTGTATTGTGTTTGTTTATGAAAAATATTTTTGACAAACTTAAACCAAATATCTCTTGTGGTTGATTTTTGAGAAAAAAACATTTTTGAGATATTTACTAGTGTGTTTCAGATCTTTGATATTGCTCCTTGTGATTGATATAGTTATCTTGATTCAAAGATCCCTACACATACACTCTCATATACTAATTGCTATACTTGCATTATCTTGAGAGTAGTCATATAAACTTTATTGAGCTCATAAATCCTATCATATTAAAGTGCAATTAATTGTATTGTGCATATTGGTACATAATCGCTTAGTTGAGAAGCATTTGAATAGTACGCAGATTTTATATTCATTTTTGTATTTCGGGCGTGGCCTGAGAGGGTGTTGATCTAGCTCGTAAGGATCGGTTGTAACTTAGGCGTGGCTTGAGGTGGGTCTTCTCCGCCCATTTAAGGAGAGGTTGTAAAGGTTGAGGTCAGCCCTGGTAATTTGGCTTGGTGTTGTATTCGGTGTCGCTCCACCCGGAACTGAGCATTAGTGGAATCTTCGGGCTTGCGAGCTAGAGGCGGGGATGTAGGTACATTTGTCGAACCTCGATAACATATCTGGTGTCATCTTTACTTTATCTATCTTGCTACAATGTGCTTGCTTGTTTGAATTTACCTGGAGCAAATTAATTACAGTTGCATGTATCTGTTTATTTCATTCTTGTTCTAGATTGACTCTAGGGTTGTGAAATACTGTTGGTGGTTAATTAAACTAGGGAGAAAATTTGTAAAATAACCAATTCACCCCCCCTCTTGGGCTCACAATAAAGTCAACACTAGTGGGTTCTCAAAAGATGACCTTGGATAAAGAAGGCATTAGTTTTAATGGTAAAGAAAATAGGAAAAAGAAAAACCTTTACAAGGGATGTTTTGTAAAAGAGTCTAAATTTTATGCTAGAACTTATTTGAATAATGCTTATACTCACACCACCTGTTTCTTTTAATAAAGAAAAAGAATGGTCATATCAAATTTGATTGGCCGTTTAAAAGGAAAAATGTGAAAACAAAAAAGGTTTGGAAAATTAAGGAAACATCTAGTGCTAACCCCTTGATACCTAAGGAATAATGGGTACCAAAAAGAATAACATAATTTTCAAAATAGCTCTTCCTTAGATCTTAGGAGTAGTCATCTATTAAGGATTAAGTAGATTCAACCATACCTAAATGAAAAGGGATAGTGATGACGAAATAATGCTTTGATAGAAAATAGCGTTTAAAATGTCAAATCCTAGTATATGGATCTACTATACTAAGGAATTTAGAGAATTAAGCCAATATAAGAAATTTAAATAATAAATCCAATATATTCTCCTAACTGTATATATTGATGTTGATTGATTAATATAGGAAGGTATTGGTTATAGCTCAAGGGATGAGATAGTATGCTATCTTAGGAATGGAAAGGAATGAAACCACATATGCTTTAATGGGACATTTGTCTCCACATAAATCCAAAAGACATCATTCCTCCAAAATGTCCAAAGTAAAGGTTAAGGGCTTAATTAGCCTATTTAAGGATTACAATAGGAAATTTTTGGGAACCTTGTATTTCTAAGATGAAATTATTATGCTTAGTTTGAAAAAGTCCACTTATAATTACTTTGGAATTATGTACTAAATTATAAAATAGCTCTCAAGCTATACTCGACCTAATAATCATCCCCTGCTAAGGAATACATGACTTATCATTTGCATGCTAATCAGGAAAGTAATACCAAAGTAATTCAAAGAGAGGTTATCTTAACATATGAAAAATCAGCCTCTTATCTAAAACTCACTTTGTTGAGATAATTGCTCAAAAAAAGAATCAAGCGCTAAACAGAATGCTCAGCAAAATTCAATATTCATTCGAATTGCTCCATTATGTATTCTGTTATGTTTATATAGACATATTCTAGAGCTACTAGGGTTCCACATATTTAGAATGAAGGTCTTTTGCTTTTAGAGGAACTTGTACAGTGATGATGGTGGAAAGATCTTCTGATATTGCCAAGAGATGAGCTAGCTTGGTATTATCATGAACTCACTTTCATCAAGTAAAGTGTTGCTTTGAGAACCAAATATGAAACCTCATAGGATGAAAGGAAATCTTTTAGATCCTTATACTTATTTGTGTCAAACATTAAATGAACAGAAGATTCATCTTATCAATATCTCCAAGCAATGATGGGTTCTCTTAATGAACATTCATGCTTATCTACGAAACCCACACTCAACCACAAGTTTCAAAGTGTCAGTGTAACGCAATTTGGGTTTGAGCATTCAGAATATATGGTTGATCCAAAAAGAAAAATTTCTTCTGAATACTCTTCTAAAATCATTATGAAGTTATTCTTTGTACATGAGTATTTATCCATACTCCCTTATAAGATTTCAACCCTTGGTCAATAAATTAGAGCTTTGTATTATTTGAATGGTACTGATTGGCCGCAACAAATCGATATTGGTTGCACAAGGTTGAAAGTAACGGTGTAATCCCAAGAGGGGGGTGAATTGGGTATTTTAAAAATTATTATGTGGAATCAAAGTTTATTTTAACTCTTTTAAAAATTTACCAATCACAATCTCTCACAAATATCACACAATCAACCAATCAGCAATAGTACTATACCAATCAACAATCCTAGGTATATATGAGATTGGAAATCAAATTCTGAATTTAGCTTTCAGCAAGCTCACAATCAACTCTAAATTCAATTAAATTCCATGTATTTGAGACAAAGTCCAACAATATAAAACAATCAAGTTAACTACTTAAGCTTTGAATAGACAAACAACCACAATATCTTTACCTCAGCTAACCAACAATTGAATTCAAAGATTCAGCGCTTGTTTGAATTTTAACTTAAAACTTAAAACATACAAACCATTAATCAACCTAATCGATTTATTCAAAGTACTCCAAAACCAAACTCAGCGTTCAAAAGAATTTCCCAGTTAATTCAAAAACATACATAGCAATTTATGATTACATAATTTAAAGAGTAGGGAAGAAGATTGAACATCGGATTTTGTATAAGGTTCGACTTACCGCCTATGTCCTTGCCTCAAGCAACTTGCTGTGAGGATTTCCTTTACCCACTCCATTCAATAGGTGGAGTACGCCTCTCTCCGTTGGTAGGTGGATACCCCTCTCTAACAACAACACCCTATCGCTAGGCAATGATTCTAAACCCGAATCGTCTAATTGCAAAAATAGCAATTTAAATTCGTTTGTACAAGGATAACTCTCACAATAAAGCAGAATTTGTATAATAAGAAGCACTATATGCTCAAAAACAACAATATGCAATAGAAGCTCTCAAAGATTGCAAAGGATTCTTATTATACTAGAAGAATTTATAGAATAGAAATCAGAATACGTTTAGGGCTTTCAGCAAAACTCACAGCAGCTTTTTAGAGTTTGAATCAAGAATTTCAATGTGTATGTGTAAGTATTAGTTGCCTTGATTGTATAAAAATCATCTTTAAATAGAGTAGGAAAAATTATTACTGTTTTCCCCAAGTTTGGAAACCAAATCTTTCGATTTTGGAAAGAAATCAGCACTATTAGAAAGTTTAAAACATACACTTCAGTCACTTGAACCACGTGGTCAGTCGCCTAAACTATTTAAAAATAGTGCTCCAGAACAGGCAGGAGTAGTTCAGTCGCTTGACCCTGTTCTAATTTCTTTTCACACTGGCAGTAGCATATCAGTCGCTTGATTGGTAATCATTAGTCGCCTAAACACTATACTACTTAGTGTTTTTCACACTTTGATTCTAGAACTTGTTTATATTAACTTTGAAGAGTATTTTGGACCTTATAAAAATATTTTCCAGATTCTAAATTAGGTCTCTAAGTCTAAAGTTAAATCCTAAGATCTTCAATCACAATATTGAAGTTTTAGAAGTGCTTACATAAGACTCTAGAAAAATAAATACGCTTAAATTCTAAGTCTTCATGTCGTATAGCTTTAACATTGTCTAAGCTTGATCAACAGTTCAATACACTCATATTCTTCATGACTTGTAGCTTTAAGTTATACTTCATGTAATCTTTGCCAAGTATAACTACTTACTTTGTGAAACACATATTCCTAAAATTTAACTTGAAAGAACAATTAGTGACCTTAATTTGTTATCATCAAAACAAGATTAAGCTTTGTTGGGCCAACAATCTCCCCTTTTTTTATGATGACAAATAAGGAGTAAAATGAGGTAGCCTTGATAAGGCCCCCCTCACAATAAGCATGAAACAAAAACATAAGCAATATACAAATATATGTTTCTCCTTTTAGAAAAATTATCCTCAATCGAGTCATTACATGAATAACAACACTTACAAAGCTCATGTCATAATTTCAATATGACATATATCAAGCTTCAGCAAATATAACATATACCAAGCTTCAGCAAATATAACATATACCAAGGTTCAACAAATATAACATATACCACTACAACTTGTAGTACTCCCCCTAAATGTAATAATTCCTTAAGCAACATTCAATGAATTTTTTAGTATAAGAACATTCAGTACATTCATAAGAGATTTCAATACATTCATAAAATTTATCTACATTCAGCATAAACAATACTTAATATTCAGCATATATACATGGAAACTCATAACTTTCTCATTCGTCTCAATATTCATTTTTCTATAACTTCTCCCCCTTTTGACATAAAAAAAGAAAGAGGAATGAACAGAAAATATAACATACAAATCGTTAAAAGATTGTTTATCAACGATCAGTTCACAAACACTAGGTCCAATAATCAGCATGCAATTCTCAAACCAAAAATCCAGCAAGATGTCCATCAAGATATCCCTTAATTAGCATGCAAAAGATAAGCAATATGATCCATGTCCAGCATGCATATCTTTCAGAATATCATAAGTAGGAGAAAGTAGCAATAAAGATAAGAAAATTACAAGAAGTTTAAAAAGCAAATTAAAAATATCAAGTGTAACGACTTGCTATTTATTTAACATTTTTTTACTTTTACATACATATAACACAAATAACATATGTTTGAAATACTACTGATAATATCGTAGGCTCAAAGGAGCACTGAGAAAACCCTGTATTCGTACATATCTACGCAGCGGTATGCAAAACTGGGAACTACTATATACCATACCAGAAAAACTATAATCTTCTGAAGTATATTTACAACACAAAATACCCAGTGACCATATTAAAAACCTGGGATCTACCCCGAATCATTGTCATCAAAATACACCTACCCTTCATTTATGGGTAGTGCTAGATAATCTCTAACCATGAGCCTGATCTGCTCGCCTAGTTGGATCTCTTGAAAAACAGTAAGTCACTGGGATGAGGCGACTCTCAATAAGTGGAAATATGCTATTACTAGTGTGTGGCGGCTGAGTTACGCATTTAAAATACTGATACTATAATATGATTAAACTGATAAACTGTACAAATTATATGTAATGAATTTAAAGCATATATGTGTCTCTAAGTTTGCTATCTGAACATACTGCTAATATAATAATGTAGGCTGCTATTGTGTAATATATCTGTACATAGGAACTTCTGATGTACCCTGGGACTTGTATATCATGATATATCCCCTCATAATAGGGTTGTGCGGCCCGTAGGCTCGACTTACTCTGGTTGGCCTACCAGGCAAGTCAATCTCTATCATCTGCCAATCTGTACCAATCTAGCCCACTACAATCTCTCTAGGCCATCTCTAACCTCTATCATTGTCTAACTGGCTACCTCAGCCCCACATGTTGGGGAGACTGCAATCTCTCCTCGTACGGTTAGACAGAATCCACGTACTATCTAAGTCATGTGGTTGCACGAGTCTAAAATAACAACGGTACCATGCTCTGCTATATTTCTATGTCTGTAATTTCCACAGGGATCTAATATTGTGTAATATTGTATACATATATAAATATATATATATATATATATTTATCTTGCTGCTTTTAACATGATTTCAAAAACACTCATAACACTGTAAATCTGGAATATCTGTAATTTCTATCTGTAATATATGTAATCTCTATCTGTAATATCTATAATATTTGTAATTTCTATCTGTAATTTCTGTCTCTAATATATGTAATCTCTCTCTGTAATATCTGTAATTTCTGTCTATAATATCTGTAATCTCTATCTAAGTGTTATGGTTTAGAAATCATGTTATTTTGAGAAATACTATAAGTCTCATTTATTGCTAATAATCTATATAACGAAATATCTGTAAAGCCGTAAAATCAACATACTATACTGTAATAAACTCATGCCACACATTTGAGTAATCAAAATCTCATGCTCAATTTCTGTAATTCTGCTGTAAAAATAATATTCATGATATTCTGGAAAAATAATTTGATCTCCATGCTTGTAAATACACATTCATAATCTTCTGTTATACATATTATAAGTCTCTAGCATAGCATATTTCTCTTACCTAAATTTTGAAAAACCCCTACTATACTCTGGCCCTATACCCACAGGGTTCCCGGCTCAACATCCTGAAAGCAACATCCTCTAGAACAAAATATCAGTATTTCTTTACATACAACATTTCTTACAACTGTAGGGAAAGCAAATACTGAATAAATTGCCTTACTTTGAAATTGGAATGAATTTCAAACTAACTTCACAACGATCAGCTCCAACAAACTTGTAGAGAACTCCAATAGGAGCGTCGTGGTGGCCTCAAATCTTTTATCCGGCGAGAAACGGAGCCGCAAATCGAAGAGAGAAGGGGAAAGGAGCGCTTTAGTGAGAGAAAGGAGGTTTCTTGCACTGTATTTCCTGTCAAAATCTGATTTTAGAAGTACTTATCGGCCCGGATTCGTCGATGAGACACTTCATCTCGTCGACGAGTCCTGAAGAAAGTTCATTTATGAACCTGCACCCATCGTCGATGAATCTCAGACTTCCAAAAATTTCCTCTTGGTATCTTCTCATCAACAAGATCCTCATGTATCCTCGTCGACGAATCCCCTATGTTCATTGACGAGGCCTTGATTAATTTCTCAGGTTATTACATCAAGTATCATAATATTACAACTCAAATTGTTTTTAGTTAATGAAATTAAAACAAGTATCTAGTTTTCATCATCATCACCACCATTAGAAGATTTACCCTCCTCATCATCATCATCATCATCCTTGCCCGAGCTTGCCTCTATGGGAGTCGTTCCTCCCGAAGAGGAAGAACCACCTATATGACTCTCAATGCGTGCGAGACGCTGATCAAACAAAGTCAAACTGGACTAGAGTGCATTATATTTCGTATCCATGTCATTGTGAAATAAACTCAGCTGGAAGTTCATATGTTGATGATAATCAATAAACCAGGAAGGAGCATCAGTATCAAGAACTGCTAGTGTAGGTGGTACATCCATATGTTGATCCTGATCATGTTGTTGATCTGCTTGTAATCCTATATCACCTTGAGGAGCTCTACCAGGCTTAGGTATCCATCCATGGTCTCGATACTTCTAGTATCCCATGATTTTTAGCGTAGTAGAGGAAAAATTATTATATGATGTGCCTTTGATAAACAAGGTAGATGAGGTGGTAACCCCAAGATGATCAAATATGAGGTTTAGAATCCATCCATATGGAAGAATTACATGCCTCCCTTCCTCTTTTGAGATCATCCATCTTAGGATTAAGGTAGACAGATCCAGGAGTTAACTTTATAGAGACACCACATTACAAAACTATCTAAATAGGACAGATGGTCACGAGACCCAATCCAAGGTAAAATGTTATAGGTAATGAGGATATGAATAATCCTAACTTCAAGGGCAAGTTGCCTACATAACAGAGGGTGACCAAAATAGACAGGTTGTTCACTCATGATTAAAGGTAAGAATTCTTCTAGGTTAAAGTCCTATGCCCTGATCCAAGATTGTCCCAAGGGTGGACATTCAAAGTCACCAATTTGAATCCTAAATCTAGTGGCAATAGTTTTTTAGGTGAGTGCAAAAGCCTTATCCATAACAATGGTCGTATACATGGTTTCACCTATTTCCATATTGGCATAAAACAACTTAACTAAATTTGGATAAATGCCCCTAGGTTGATATGTAATAAATATCTCCCATCCTATGACTTTAAATGTATATAGGATGTTGGGAAAGTTCTCTTGCATGAATGAAATATCTAAAACCTTACCAAGGATAAGTTTTGTGGATATAATGTGCTCTTTGTATATTCTCTTTGTTGCAGGAGAGGCCAACCATTTTTGAATATTCTTAGTGTCATCATTCCCTGAAGTTTGACTCTAGTTTGCCCTTGTCTTTGTTATTGGCATGGTTTGAGAGAAGATGTTCGGGTAAATTTGCTTAAATCGAGAGAAATAGGCAAGATATGAAGGTTTAATTTTCACCACAAAATACTAGAGGGTGCGTGACTAACCTTTCCTCGTTTGAAAGGGATGCACTAACACGAGCCATCATGATCTTTAACTAAGTAACGTTTAAGTCTAAGTGATGAGGCTCTAATACCAAATGTTAGCTTTGGTACTATCCCAAGAGGGGGGGTGAATTGGAGATTTAAAAATTATGCCTAGGTTTATCTAATCCAACAATCAGTATTACACAACCTAGGGGTAGTTTAACAAATTTCAATCCCAAACAGATATTTAATCAATAAGCATAAACATACGAGTGCAGAAAATAAAGTGCAAAAAATAAACTGACACCGGATATGTTATCGGGTTCGGCCAAAGTGCCTACGTCCCCGCCTTGGCTCACCAGCACAAGGATTCCACTATGGCTCACTTAACGGGTGGAGCGGCACCGTTTACAACCAGGTCAATTAGTGGGGATGATCTCAACCTACACCTTACCAAAATGGTGCACCTACCATTCCTAACCAGATCTAAGCTAATCCGGGACAATTCCACAGGGCTAGTCTCCCTGTTTAGGCTCACGCCTAGAATACAACAAATATATATGAAATTTTGTGTACACAAAAATATGCTTCTTCATAAGCAGATATGTACCACAGTATAGTTCAAATAAGAATGCAAGCACGAATGATAAAAAATATGCTCAGTTCTTAATGATGTGTGCTAAACACTCAATCAAGTATAAATAAGCATTCAGGATCTAGAGTGCATATCAAAGCAAGCTTTGAAACACAATATTGAATATCACAATATCAGTTTTGGATTTCAAAAGATGCTAGCAAGATGATTCATACTACCTCAACAATATGTTCTCAAAAAACTAAGCACACGAGATGTTTGAATGCAAACTTGAAAATAATTTTTGCACATAAAAATAAGGGCTAAGGTAACTTGCAATGACAATGCAAGAACCACAAGCCTCTAAGTTTTCCCACACAAGATCTATTAAATAAAATCAATGGGAGAACTTTAAGGTTTACTCTCAATATTAAAATCAATCAATAAGCACAACAAATGAGAGTATTAAGCTAATGAGAATGAAGTACAAATACGCTAAGCACACTCACAACTCTTGGATAATCAAGAAAAATGAAGCTTTTGAGTGTATGAGAGTGTATGGGAGTAGTATAGGCTAAAATAGAATTTTGGAAATTTGAGAGAAATTGGCCTTAATGATTTTTGCTAAGCCTTACTAATTTTTGCAAATGAACTAGTATTTATAGACAAGGGGCAAATTATAACCGTTAGGTACATATAGGGTATTATTAATTTTGTTTGAAAACCAATTAAGAAAATTAACCCTGTCTACTCCTTTTTAATCTCGATAAAAATAAAAACAACTCGAGAGTTTCGGGTGCCCGATCCAAGATTCAGGTGCCCAAACAGACACAACAAGAAAAGCCAAATTTGAAGTTCGGGTGCCTGAAAATAAGTTCGATTTGCTGAATTGAGGCAATTTTTCAAAAGACTGCGTTTCAAGTGCCCGGTCTGAAGTTCAGCATGCCAAACTTATGAGTTTGGTTGCCCGAGGGTAAAATAAATGTAATGTTCGGGCACTCGTGTTAGTGCAAAAGTGACCTGACACAAGTTCGGTTGACAATGGAAGATGTGTACATTTTGGTTTAGTTTGCCGAACACAGGTCAACATGTTGACCGGCCCACGGTTCGATCGACCGAGGCAATTTGAATTGCCAGGGTCGGTCGCCCAACCACTCACAAAATTTGGCTTTTCAGTCCAATTTTTCTCCAATTAATTCCCCTGATAAATTATATGATATTGGGGAGTGCACTATGTGTACGAACCTAAAGTCAAACTAAGGTTGTTTTGAATATACCTACCTATCATGCATGATGCAACTTATTACAAGCCATATTGAGGTACAATTCATAATTAAATTGCATCCTAGAATGAAGAAAATGAATATAACTACAACTACAACACAGTTTTCTTCAATCTTCTGCTTGATCACTGTACACCATCATGATATGGCTTTCTATTCGAATACACGTGTAGGGTGAACCTGCATGCAAGCTTTAGTACAAACATTAGTACCAAATGTATTTGTCATTATAAAAACCAGGATATGACCAACTAGGTCAACACACTCGTATTGTCGCATCTTATAGGAACTGTGTCATAACTTAATCCAAAATCCATAAGTTGTTGCTTCATGTATGGCGTTTGAGTACAACAACTTCCAGCTGCTACGTATTCAGCCTCGACTGTGGATAGAGCAACTAAATTTTGCTTCTTTGAAAACCAAGATGCTAAAGAATGTCCTAAGAAATGACATGTGCCACCCATGCTATTTCAATCCACTTTACTACCAGTAAAATTAGCATCTGAATAACTAACAATATCAAAGGATGTATACTTAGGATACCATAATTCAAGTTCAATGATTCCTATCAGGTATAAGTATTCATTTGACAGCTAATAAATGTGACTCTTTAGGTGCAACTTGAAATCTTGCGCACAAACATACACTAAACATTATACCAAGTCTGCTGGCAGTCAGATATAGTAAGCTACCAATCATCCGGCGAAAGAGCTTAACATCTACTCTTATACCTCGTTTGTCTTTGTCTAATTTCAAAGAAGAGCTCATAGGTGTCCCTAGTATTTTTTTTCATCTTCCATATTAAACCTTTTGAGTAAGTCTCTAGTGTACTTCGATTGATTTATAAAAATTCCATGTTTTGCTTGTTTGATTTGAAGTCCTAGGAAGAAATTGAGTTCACCCATCCTGCTCATCTCAAATTCATTTTGCATAGTACTTGCAAACTCATTATACAATTCTTCATTTGTTGCTCCAAAAATGATATCTAAAAACAAAGGTGTAGGTCCGAGAGGGGGGGGTGAATTGGGTTTTAAAATTTCTATTAATTTCTTTAATAAAATCTTAACCCTTTGTTGATAATGCACAATAACTTAATTCTTTTATTCAATCCACAACCACACAAACATTCAATCAAAAAAATTTACCAAGCTAATCAATCATAAATTATTCAATCAAGATATACTTTGCAACTTAATGAAAATTCTCAGCTTTTTCAACTTGTGTGCAGCCCTGTTTATATAAATTTGAATCAAGCCCTGTATGTATGAAATTTGTCTCTCAATTTGATATCCAATACAACATCTAATTACTCTTTCCAAATACTTAGACCTTAAATAAACTTTAAGTTAAAAAGTCTTGGGGTGTTGAATTAATCAATATACTACCTTACAGTTTCCACAAAAGATTGATCAACTAACGTACTCCCTTTTGGTTTCCGCAATCCCAAAAATTAATTAATCTTAAGTTTATTTAATATCTAATGCACGTAGTGTATATGATTTAGATATTTAAAACATCCACGCAATTTTATATGTTCTGAAAATAAAGAGAGTAAGGGAAAGAGAGAGTGAGACTAGGATTTTTACGAGGTTCGACTTATACCCAGCCAATGTTCTCGCCTTTGGCAAATCACCAAAGGATTCCACTAAATCAGTTCCTTTGTCGGGTGGAACAACACTATTTACACACTCCTTCAGTAGGCTAGAGCCCGCCTCTCCAAGTGATATCCCCTCACTCGATCACTCATTCAATTAGGCTAGAGCCCTCCTTTCTAAGCGATATCCCCATGCTTAGCTAATGATCCAAATAACCTTGAACTGTCAATATCTATAAGATACAAATCAAATAGATGTACAAAGAATGTTCTCAAATAGAGCTGATTAGTACAAAAATTCAGCATTATAATATACTTCAAAGTAAATAACAATATGGAATTTAACTTGAAGCTCAAGGGAGTATATCACCGATTAATTCTTTCAATGATTGAAAGATTTAGAATTTGTAGCACAAGATTGGTGATTGAATGCCAGCAATACTCATATGAATTCGTGCACAAGATATAAGCAAGAGAGCTTTTCAATGATGAGAGCAGTTGAGAGAGTTTGATAGCTAAATTTGATTCTTGATAATTAATTCAATGATCTTGAGGCTTATTTATAAACTTGAAAGAGTATGTAACTTGATCCCTAAGTGACTTGGAGTATTCCCCAAGTTTTCACAAAGTTTGAGTCCCGAGCAATCTCATTTAAAAAATTTGTCCGTTATAAAAATTTAAAATTTGTTGCATGATAGTTGACTGTCACTTTTGGTTAGTTGCCTGTCTAGTTATTTTAAAGGGGTAGAAGGGTGTTCGTCACCTGGTGGAACACAAACAAGGGTCTCAGAGTGCAAAGATAGACTGTAACGATCCAACCCTTTATATGGACCAGCACTGTTAACCCAAATATAAATTACCTGTACCTGTTCAAGATACATAAACAACCCGCCCTAAACAGGGACATACGGGTGTAAATCATACATAATTACAATGTAAATGTTGCGAAAAAACATAAACATTCATTGGGATTTCCGCTAGACTTATACCAGAGTTTATTATTACATCCTTCAAGTATACAAAGTTAGAAATAAAATATAACCAATTATTACAACCCTTCAAAAAGAAACTTCATCTAAGTTTGATACATGATTTGAATGCTTACATAAGCTAAACCAAAAACAATCTCCTCAGTCCCTCTAACTACTAGGACTGACGTCCTGATGGACCTGAAAACAAAGGTTGTATAATGGGGTGAGACACCTCTCAGTAAGGAAGAAAATGTTACAACAGTGCGTGACTGCATATATACACATTTTCATAAAACTCATACATATGGAACATTTGTTTATAATACTTTAACATATAAAATCTATCTGTACAATCAAGTATTTAAATCATGCAAATGAATATTAGAACACTTCTATCTTGGTATGACAATTTGCCTGTTTACCCCCGTGGCATGGGTTGTGCATTGATACCTCTAACAGTGTCCTGTTCGTGTAGACAAAGTCGAGCATCTTTTATAGTCTGACCACCCCTTGGTTTATTTTTACCAGCAACTTACTAACTCCTCGTAGGTCGACAATCTAAATTACCCATATTGATCCCTCATGTATGGTTGCACTATACTACTAGCATTGGAACTGTGCTTATCATAGTTTAGAGTATTTTTCAACCTCATCACTGAAGTTTTTTTCAACTTCTTTTGGTCGCAAGCTATGGTTCCAGTATCATATATACAATTTATAGCAAAATATAGTAACCTGTGCAATTCCAGTATTTTCACAAATTCAAATAATGACATCGGGTTCAAACCGGCGCCTATCCACTCGGTTTACCCCTTTTTGTTTCACTGATACAGCTCGGTGTATAACCGGCCTCTATTTTCCACATTTTCAGTATAACAAATTGGAACTCCGTTCCCATAATCCATATCATAGTATAAAAAATTCATACATTTCCATTTCAACATATATCACACGAGTTAAATCCAAAAATCCGCTAAATGATAAAAATCCAGTAAACACCATTTAAATGGAAAAGTAAAGGATTCAAGCATCTCCTAATACAGTATAAATGCAAATAAGTGATTTTCGTAAAATTTGGAGATCATATGCCAAAATCTTCATTTTTACAAAAAACTGTAAAATCATAAAACCAACATTTTTACTTAGTAGAATTTAGCAAATAAACAGTTAAATCGTACATATAAGCATAACCTAACTTTTTAGCAGTTTTTTTTTCTAGAAATGTTGATGTAATCAAATTACCCTTACCTTAAACTTGAAACGAAACTACATACGAAACCGATCCAAATTGACAACTCGGGATCCTCAAAACCTAAAAACAACAAAACATAATCTTACTATAATTTTGACTACTATCCAAATATTCAATCGAAATTGAAATTAGATCCTTACCTCAATTTTTGGGAAAACCCAAAAATCTTCAAAACAATGATCTGATCCGCTAAATTTGTAGAACTTCCTCCTCTGATCCATGCAGGAACTTCCGCTTTTAGAAACAAAAGTCAAACAACGAAGAATCTTAAAGAGAGAGAGAGAGAGAGAGAGAGAGAGAGAGGATTTTCGCTGGTTTAGAGAGAGAGAGAGAGAGCTTTGGAAGAAACTTAACTTTTAAGCAACCAAAAATGGATATTTATAAGGCCTTTGACCAAGTCAAACTCGTCGACAAGGCGGCGTCTTCGTCGACGAATCTGCCACACAGCTTGTCGACGAAACCATCCCTTCGTCGCCAAGCCCAAATTCCGAATATTTCTCTGACCCGCTCGGTATTTGCTCGTCGACGATGCTCTGAATTTCTTCGATGAGGCTTTGAAGGACTTCATCGACGAACGTGACTCCTTCGTTGACGAACCTAGCTTATTTCGGGTTTGGGTCTCTACAATCTCCCCTCATAAGAATTTCGTCCTTGAAATTTACTAACCATTGCTCAACATAAACTTTTCTTATAATTCCGCTTTATAAAGAGTCGACCGTCACCTACAAAGTGACTTTGGCCCAAATTCATTACATACCCTCACATATGGTAGAGGAATACCATGGTTACACAAAAGATATTTTGAAAAAATTACATACATAACAAAACTCTCCCCAAGATCATATCATTTAATCTATACCATCTACACTACTATATACCTACGTACTATCAAATAACTGCGGGTACTTTTGGCGTATTTCATATTCTAATTCCCACGAAACTTCTTCCACTGCATGGTTACGCCATAATACCTTTACGAGAGGTATTTCCTTAGTCCATAACTGCTGCACAATACCTACACTGGTACTTCCTCATATGACAAGGCATCACTGATCTATAGAGGTTCGTAACTCAGTACGTGTGATGGATCTGGTACATACTTCCTCAGTACAGACATGTGAAATACATCATGGACTCTGGATAAAACTGGAGGTAGAGCCACTCGATAAGCAACCAAACCTATCCTTTCAAGGATCTTAAAAGGCCCAATATACCGAGAACTTAGCTTCCGTTTCTTCCTAAACCTCATCACCCCTTTCATCGGAGCGATCCTTAGGAATACCATATTTCCTACCTCAAATTCCAACTCTCGTTGATGAGTATCAGCATAACTCTTCTATCGACTTTGAGCTACTTTGATTCTTTCCCTGATTAGTTCGACCTTTACAGAGGTCTGCTGAACTATTTCTGGACCCAGTATCTGCCACTCACCTACCTGATCCAAGTACAACGAAGATCGACACCGCGACCATAAAAAGCATCATAAGGTGTCATCTTTATGCTTGCCTGGTAATTGTTGTTATATGCAAATTCAACAAGTGATAGATATTGTATCCAACTATCACCGAAATCCAGTACACAAGCCCGCAACATATCCTCTAACGTCTGAATAGTCCTCTCTAACTGTCCATCCGTCTACAGGTGAAAAGATGTACTAAACGTCAGTCGCGATCCCAAGGCCACCTGTAAACTCTTCCAAAAACGAGATGTAAAACACGGATCC
The DNA here is from genome assembly GCF_029873635.1 of Malania oleifera. Taxonomy (NCBI): domain Eukaryota; kingdom Viridiplantae; phylum Streptophyta; class Magnoliopsida; order Santalales; family Ximeniaceae; genus Malania; species Malania oleifera. The sequence continues at coordinate 41,987,554 of NC_080423.1, read as the reverse complement.
CGATCTAAAACAATAGAAATAGGGACACCATGGAGTCGTACCACCTCCTGCACATAAAGTTCTGCCAGCCTATTCAGAGAGTAGCTGACTGTGATTGGAATGAAATGTGTAGTCTTCGTCAGCTGATCTACTATAACCATATGGCATTCTGCCCATGCACCGCCGCAGGTAAACCCGTCACAAAATTCATCGAGACATTTTCCCACTTCCACTCAGGGACGTCGCGTGGTTGAAGTGGTCTTGCCAGCTTCTGATGTTCTGCTTTGATCCGTTGACATGTCAGGCGCTGCTCTACGAAATAGGAGATATCTCTTTTCATGTTGGACCACCAGAAAGATTCCCTAAAATCCCAGTACATTTTCATACTTGTTAGAATTGGTGTATTCCCAAGAGGGGGGTGAATTGGAAATTTAAACTTTTCTCCTAGGTAAAGTCAGAAGTCAGTATGATTTGGTAACCTAGGGTCTTTGTACACAATTCCAAATGTGCGGATAAATAAAATATGCGGAATTTAAATCATGCACATCATTCATACCATAACATATGTGTGCGGTAAATATAAAATGCGAAAATGTAAATAAACATACGATATGTTATCGAGGTTCAGCCAACTGTGCCTACGTCCCCGCCTTTAGCTCACAAGCCCGAGGATTCCATTAATAGCTCACTTAAGGGTGGAGTGACACCGATTACAACCAGGTCAATTAGCACAGAGCTAACCTCAACCTTAACCAGGTCAATTAAAGGGGCTGACCTCAACCTACACGCCCTAACACGATTGTAACGTCCCTCAATTTCTTAACATAAAATATCACATAATAAATAAAATGGTCAACCCGAACCCGTGGGTAGCGGGGACACCTGTCATACACAGCGGAAAACCTAGCAGCAGTACACATAAAATCTCAAACATCCAGTCATAAAATATAATACCAGAGCATTCTATACATCCTCACATACATCCAAATATCTCTAGGGTCAAACACAAAATAACTCTGACACTATTACAAAATCTTACCCTTCTCACAGGGTAATCTCACTAGCTCAACGGCGGCCCTGACCCGCCAGTCTCTCAGGAGCTCCTGAAAAATTAATTAAGTTTGGGGGTGAGACACTTCTCAGTAAGGGAAAATAAACTAAATACAGCTGTGTGGCAACATGAATATTTAATGCATTTGTACGTATACAGTACATTTCATAATTCTATAAACATAATCATATCGTACTGGGTAAACATATATTTTCACATCTGTTAACAAATCATATCATACATAAAATCATCTGTTATAACTGTAGTACTGAAAACAAACCTAGGATGACTAGCTAGCTGGTGTCATGTACTACCACCCATGACGGGTTGTGCAGCCCGAAGGCGGGACCCGACAATGGCTGGCCGACCACTGCCGAATCAAATATGTCTGTAAGTACGATGAGCCCACCACACCCTGGTCCGGACTGCCAGGTGGACGTCCACACTCTACTGAAAGCCACATCGACTATCCATCTCTCATCCCCTCGTGGGACGGTAGCACTAATAAGGCCTCGTGCCAAAATGAACCCATAGCTACGGTACCGAGCTCCTGGTCTGAACTAAACTAACATCCTGGTTGTGAAAACATATAATACATGATCATACGTAACATCATTACGGCCTCGTGCCGAAAACATAGATACGGCCTCGTGTCGAAAATATAAATACGTGGCCTCGCGCCAATAACATAAATACGGCCTCGTGCCGATAACATAGATACGATCTCGTGCCGATAACATAAATATATGGCCTCGCGCCAAAAACATAAATACGGCCTCGTGCCGATAACATAAATATATGGCCTCGCGCCAAAATTGTTTCAGGTATATATATACTGAAAATATCTCATTTATCACACAATCGTCAAAACCATCACAACATAACTCATATTTTCATAAATGCCTGAAATCATGCTTGGTTCGTAAAATCTTTCACATCATAATACATTTCATATAAAATAATATTCATGCCACACATATGCTGTTAAAAGTCATACTTCATATTCTAAAATCGTGAATTCCTTACATCTCATACATACATATATATTTTAATCATCATAGCAGTATTTTCCCAATCGTACATTTCATTCAAAATACACAATATAACATATGTTTTTCTGAAAATAAATTTACTCATAATCAATAATAATTTGTATGAAAAATTACTGCTTTAGTTTATTCCCTTACCTGACTATTAAGAAATTCCTTAGGACCCAAAATTTCACGCCCTTGGTGCCCGAAATTTAATTCCTGCAATTTACATTTTTCCCTGATTAATTAATCTATTTCTCCAAAATAATACTCATCTAGCCTTCCTTAGGCTCCAAATACCTCAAATTAATATTTAAACTATTATTTAATATCCCTACTTAATTTTTCCAAATTTTGCCTACGGGTCCCAAAATTACACCCGCGGCGCTCACCCGAGCCCTAAATTTCAGAAATCCTATTTCAGTCGCAGATGCTTAATATTTTAGCATTTCTAAATTAATGCTAATTAATTAAAAATAAGCCCCTTAATAATCGCCGCACCCCAAATTTGGAGTTTTGGCCCGACACCCCCACGAGAATTCCGTCCCACTAGACTTGTAGAGAATCATCCCTAGATTCTCGTGGTGGTGTCCGTTCGTCAATTGGGCTTATATTTTGCAAGAAATTAAAGAAAAAGGGGGAAATGGCTTACCCCAGGGAATACGCTTACGCCGCTCCTATCATCGATCCGCTCCAGTAGAAATGACGGCAGCAGCGAATGGAGTCCAGTGGTATCTTCGGATTTTCGATCGGGCGAAAATCCGTCGCGAAATCGAGGAGAGAGGGAGAGAGAACGTGAGGAGAGAGAGAGAGCTCAGAGAGTTACAGAGAAAGAAAAGAAAAGAAAAGAATGGAGAAGAAGAAAGGTGGGGGCGTGAATCAAATTGAGAAGTCACCTGAAGCTTCTTTGAAGCTTCAGGTGATTATATATATATAATAATAATAATAATAATAATAATAATAATAATATATTTAATTAATATTAATAATAATATATTTTATTAATAAAATAAAAATAAATTTTAATTAATTATTTTTTTTTCTTTTTCTTTTAAAATCTGATTAATTAATTAACTAATTAATAATTTTTTTTAATTAATTAATTTTTTTTTATTTTTTTTTTTTTGGAAATCAATCCACTAATATTTTATATTTCTTTTTTTTTTTTTTTTGGGTTTTTACAACGATGGCGCACCTAACTTTCCTAACTGGGTCTAAGCCAATCCGGGACTATTCCAGGGCTAGTCTCCCTCTTCAAGCCCGTGCTTGGAAATACAATAGTATTTAAAATACAACCAAATGGTACAATGAATATGCTTTCAAGTAAAGCAAATGTGTACCCAAATACGCGCAATCACAAACACCATAATATGATTTAATATGTAAGCTCAGTGTGGTCCTTGCTATGAGTGTAATGAGTACGTAAGAGTGTCAACCAGTATGATCTTTGTATCACAATATGTGTTCAATCTAATAGCTCGCACAAAGATATCAAGTCTCAAGTATTTCAATCAGTAGGATGTCTCAAGCATGTAAATATCAAATGATGTATATGCTTGGTTTGCAAAAGATATGTAATCTTTGTATTCAACAAATAATATATGAGTGAGTGAATATTGCAACAAAGATCACTATCAAATACCACAAGATATTTGAAAATGTTTTGAAAAGATTTTGCAATCTACCAACAAATATGAACTTCTCAAGATATTGCAATGAATATGCAACACTCAGAAGTTTAATACAAGTCTCTTTGGTGAGACTTATTAACAAAGTCCCTTAAGAATACTTAGGTTTAACTCTTAAAAAAATTATATAAAGCAACTAAAGCAAGGAGAGCAAACCTTTATGCACAACCACACTTAAACACACTTACAAAGATATTTTAGAAGTAAGATCTAGTAAGAATAAGTATTGGAGGCTCAAGGATGAGTATTATGGGTTTTGGGACTTTCATAGAATTTTTCCTAATTAGATCTGCTAACCTTTTTTTAATTTGCACAAATGATCTAATATATATAGACATGAGAAGAGATATGACCGTTAGGGACCTATTGGGTAATATTAGAAAAGTTTAATGACATTTCAAATATTTTAACCTTGTTTAAAAAATGTTTAACCGCTGTAAAAATCAGGGCAACCCGAGAGGTCCGGTCGACCAGAGCAGTTTCGGTCGACCAAAGTTCATATGGTTCGGTCGACCATGAGGTTTTTGAACTGAAGGCTCGGTCGACCGTAAGTGGGCAATTTCCCATTTCTCCGAGGTTCGGTCGACCGGGCCATTTTGAACTGGCTGGTTCGATCGACCAGACCGTTGGGATTTTTCCCAAGAACCCTCAGTCGACCAGGTAGTTGGTGTACAAAATTGGCTCAGTCGACCAGATTGTCAAATTGTTGACCAGAGAGGGTTTCGGTCGACCGGGGGGTTTTGAACTATACTACTTCGATCGACCAGGGCCTTGGTCAATTGTTGACCTAGGCCTGGTTCGGTCGACCAGGGTAGAATGAACTGCCTTGGTCGGTTGACCGAAAGTGCACAAAGTGTGCATTTCGTTCCCATTTCAATACACATTCACCCTATTCAAGTTCCTAATACATGCAAGTGCAAGGGTGAGTGTCCTAAGGTCGTTTTTGTCCAAATTAGACACCAAAAGAATTCGGTCTTTCGATGTCGGTCGACTGAAAGGTAAACCCTAAGGTCTTTCTACGGTCACTTTTAGTTCGTATTTGGTTTGAGCTTACATAATAAATCATGCATGTGTTGTGTGTGCTTATTACAAACCAAATATCCTAATTACTATTACAGACCCTTTGTATATAAATGAATCATATTACAATATGTATTGGGTCTTCAACTTTAGTTCCTCTTTGTGCACATCTCGATCTTGGCAATTTAGGTTCCTGCACATAACCTCAAATACTCATTAGATACAATGAGTATTTGTCATCATTAAAACTGGGCGTGACCTATAAGGTCAACAGTACTACCAGGATGTACAGTGTAGAGTGAACGATGTGCCTCCTCTAGAATGACCCATTTAATCATGGCATCATTCAGTACACAAACCCTGCCGCGAAATCTCAATATCCCATCGCTGGAGACACCGAAATTCGGCTTCAACCCCTTTTGAATTCCTTCCGTAACCTCAACCAACTTGGGATCCTCCTTCTGCGCCACACAGATCCTCTCTTACAAAGTTGGCTATACCACCAAGCTAGTAAGAACAGCTTGATGGTTTCCTTCTACTACCTCCAAACTCAACCTTTCAAGGTCCATACAGATCTGATGCTGAACCTCCACTACCGAGACTAACGCATCAACAGACTTCTAACTCAGAGCATCAGCTACAACATTAGCCTTCCTAGATGATAGCTAATAATGCAGTCGTAGTCTTTAATCAAATCAAGCCACCTGCGTTGTCTCATGTTGAGCTCCTTCAGGGTGAAAAAGTAATTAAGACTTTAATGGTCGATAAAAATCTCACCTTTCACCGTACAAGTAGTGCCTCCAAATTTTCAGTGCAAACACTACCGCTGCTAACTCCATATCATGCGTCAGATAGTTCTTCTTATATTCTTTAAGTTGACAAAAAGTGTAAGAAACTACCTTACCCTGCTGCATTAGAACACAACCAAGCCCTTTTTTTGAAGCATCACTATAAATAACAAAGCCACCATCACTGAATGGAAGATTCAGAACTGAAGTAGTGACCAGTCGCCGTTTCAGCTCCTGGAAACTCAGCTCGCACTCATCCATCCAATCATACCTCACGTTCTTCCGCGTGAGTTTCATCAAAGGACCTGCTAAACTGGAGAACCCTTCCACAAACCGACGGTAATAACCTACAAGACCTAGAAAACTTCCGACCTCCTGAATATTTTTCGGTCTCGCCAAGTCCACTACTGCTTCAATCTTACTCGAGTCCACGGATACACCTTCTTTAGACACCACGTGCCCTAGAAATGCAATACGTTCTAGCCAGAACTCGCGCTTCTTCAGTTTAGCATACAACCTTTTATCTCTAAGCATTTGCAATACTAGCCTCAAATGAACTTCATGCTCTGCAGCACTCCTAGAATACACTAGGATAACATCAATAAATACCACAGCGAACCAGTCTAGATACTCGTGGAGACCCTGTTCATCAAATTCATAAATGCTGTAGGTGCATTAGTCAAACCAAAAGGCATAACCTTAAATTCAAAATGGCCATACCGGGGTCGAAATGCAGTTTTTGAGACATCCTCCGCTTTCACCTTCAGCTGATGATACCCATACCGTAGGTCAATCTTGGAGAAGACCTACGTGCCCTAGAGTTGATCAAACAAATCATCAATCCTGGGTAGTAGATACTTATTCTTTATCATCACCTTATTCAGTTCTCGGTAGTCGATGCACATCCACATCGACCCATCCTTCTTCTCCACAAATAACACTAGTGCTCCCCAAGGAGACACACTAGGTTGAATGCACCCCTTGTCTAGCAGCTCCTAAAGTTGTTCTTTCAACTCTCTCAATTCGACTGGAGCCATACGATACGAGCCTTCGATATCAGTGTCGTACCTGGAGCTAATTCTATGGCAAATTCCACTTCACGATCCAGAGGTAAACCTGGCAAGTCCTTTAGAAACACATTAGGAAACTCGTGCACTACAATCATCTCTAGTCTATTTTCTCCTGCTGGCGTGGCGTGTCTTTCATAAACGCCTGATACCCTTGGCACCCTCTAAGGAGTAGCCTCCTAGTTTGCATAGCGGAAAGGATCCATTGTGTAGAGCGCACACACGACCCTAAAAACTGGAACTCCTGTTCTCTAGGCGGTCTAAACTGTAACGTCCCCTTTAATTTATCATATAATAAAACATATTTAAATACTAGGTCAACTCGAACCCATGGGTAACGAGGACATCTGTCATTCACAACGGAAACCTATGCAGTAGTAAATATAAATCACATTCTCAAATCCATAATATACATAATACCAGAGTTAACTATAATCCCAAAGCACAGTCCCAAAAACACCAAAAAGTATTTCTTAGAATCCTACAATAAAAATTGTTGATCCTAACACAACACCTAACCTCCTAGTGGAGTAACTCAATAAAACTCAACGATGGCCATGCTTCGCCTGTCTTTCTGCGTTTCTTGAAAATCATTTAATGTTCAGGGGTGAGACACTTCTCAGTAAGGGAAAATAAACTAAATAAAGTTGTGTGAAAACATAAATACTTAATGATAATATAGATATACAGTATAATCATCATACCAGAAAACATTCATCATTTAATAATAGTAAAAACGTATGCTTTCATATTTCTAATAAATCATACTAGTCATAACTATCTAGTATAGCTAATAATACTGAAAACATACCTAGGATGAAAAGCTAGCTGATGTCATGTATTACCCCCTATGACGGGTTGTGCAGCCTGAAGGCGGGACCCGACAATGGCTGGCCAACCACTACCGAGTCAAAAATGTCTGTAAGTACGATGGGCACGCCACACCCTGGTTTGGATTGCCAGGTGGACGTCCACACTTTACACTGAAAGCCACATCGACTATCCATCGCCCACCCCCTCGCAGGGTGGTTAGCACCAATCTAATCATAGATATCTAATCTATAAGTTACGGTATCGTGCTCCTGCACTGAGCTAAACTAACATTCGAGTTTTGGTAACATATAGTACGTGATAAAATAACATTTAATGTAAATAAATTGATAGAATTTCTATAATTTCATAAATATGGCCTCACGCCAAACATTTCATAAATACGGCCTCGTGCCGGACATTTCATAAATACGGCCTTGTGCCGAACATTTCATACATAAAACAAGGCCTCGCGCTGACTATCAATCTCGTTCTTGCGCCGAATATCTCATACATATCATTCTGAATAATAAATCAATTATCATGTATTTTCAACATCATTTTGTACTATAATATTTCATATTCCTGAAAACATACTTTATTCATAACATAGTCATATCATAATACTTCTCACGTAAAGTAATATTCATACCACACATTTGCTGTATAAAACCATACTTTATATTCTAAAATCATAATTTATGGCATCTCATACATATATATATATATATATATATATATATTTCAACATAATAGCAGTATTTTCCCAAATATACATTTCCTTCGTAATATACTGAAATAATGCATGCTTTCCTGAAAATAAATTTACTGATAAATAATAATAATTTGCATGGAAAGTAACTGCTTTAGTTTATTCCCTTACCTGACACTGAAAGAAACCCCCTAAAATTTCTAGTGCTGCACTCGCAAGCTTCCTAGTTCAACTCCCTGAAAACCATAACTCGCAGAACTAAATTTTGGTATTTTTACGTGAATATCATTTCCTATAACTATACTAAGACCAAATTTGGCATAGAAAACCTTACCTTAACTCAGGGATGAATTTCAACTAGCTTCCACCAACAATCCTCTCCGGTAGATTTGGAAAGAACTTCCCCAGGAGTGTCGTGGTGGCCTCAAATCGTCGATCCGACGAGCGATGGAGCCGAAATCGAAGAAAGAAAGGAGAGAAACTGAAGGGAGAGAGAGAGTGTGATTTTTCCTTACTTTTGTGCATTTAAAATCCGAGTTTTGCTATTTATAGGGCTGGATTTGTCAACGAGACACATCACCTCGTCGATGAGTCCTATAGAAGGTTTTTCAATGAACCTGCACTTTCGTCAACGAATTTCAGACTTCCCCAAAATCCTCTCTCGATATCTTCTCGTCGATAAAACTTGGCTTCGTCGACAAGGCCCTCTTGTACCCTTATCGACGAATCCCCTGTGTTCGTCAACGAGGACCTCAAAAATTCCCTCAATTATTACTCGCAAAGTGCAATGTCCTCAATGAACGTGAAGCGTTCGTCGATGAAGTCGACTGCCTCCTTCTGTTACATTTCCCTTCCTCTCTATTTAAATTACATTATCATTCTTCGGGTCATTACATGAACAACACCTCTCTCCTGTGGCAGTCAATACTAGCATAACTGGATGACAACCAGTCTATCCCAAAGATGATATCAAAGCCAAACATGTCATACACCACAAGGTCAAGTGGTAGCATCCTCCCCTGTATTTCAACCGAAAAGTCACAGACTACACAACTACACCCGATCGCAGACCCAGACGGTGTAACTACTACCAGTTCATAATCTAACCGTTGCACCTCTAATCCACATAGTTTCACAAATCCATGGGAAATAAAAGAATGTGTTGCCCCAAAATCAAATAATACAACAGCTTATGAGAAAACATGTAAATGATACCTATGACAACATCGCCTGCATTCTCAACATCGGCTGGAGTCAAAGAATACACCCTTGCTTGGGCCATACCTCCTTGCTGACCACCACGCTATGCCTGATTATTACCCTTGTATGGCTGCTGCGAGGTTCCACTATTCCTCTGTATCTAACAATCTCTCATCTGATGTCCTTGCTTACCACACTGCATACAAGCCCCCATAGACAACCAACACTACCCATGGTGTTTCTTCCCACACAAAGAGCAACGTTGAACATGTGTGGTATTCTGGGACGTACCACCACTGTTCTTCTTCCACTTACCTTATCTTGGCCCAGACGAAGAATTAAGAGGCGCTGGCCTTTTCTTCGAGACCTGAACCTCTGCGTTCAAAAATTTGGAGAGAACTTCCCCAGGAGCGTTGTGGTGGCCTCAGATCGTCGATCCGGCGAGTGACGAAGCTGAAATCGAAGAAAGAAGGGAGAGAAACCAAAGGGAGAGAGGGAGAGTGGTTTCCTTATTTTTGCGTTTAAAATTCAAGTTTTTCTATTTATAGGGCTGGATTCATTGACGAGACATGTCACCTCATCGACGAGTCTTGTAGAAAGTTCGTCGACGAACCTACACCTTCATCGACGAATTTCAGACTTCCCCAAAATTCTCTCTCAGTATCTTCTCATCGACTAAACTTGGCTTTGTTGACGAGGCCCTCTTGTACCCTCGTCGACGAATCCCCTGTGTTCTTCGATGAGGACCTCATAAATTCCCTCAGTTATTATTCCCAAAGTGCAATGTGGTCGACAAACGTAAAGCGTTCGCCGACGAAGTCGACTGCCTCCTTCTATTACTGTTTCCATTTCCCTTCCGTCTATTTAAATTACATTATCATTATTCGGGTCATTACATGAACCCCTCCTTATAAAAATTTCGTCCTCAAAATTTACTATTCATATAATTCATCATCCCTTAAGACAAGATGATGTACTTATTTTATTACTTACCCTCACTTATGGCGAAGGAATATCGTGGTCACATTCCAAGTCCTGGGAGATTACATATACCAAAAGAAAATTCCCCCAAAACTAAAATACCACTTACTAACTGAAACATTACATGTATCTGCAAAAGAAATACTACCTATTTTCTTACATTTTCCAATTATATCTTAACTTCTTAGAACAATTGCGGGTATTATTGTCTGATCTACTCCTCGAGCTCCCAAGAAGCCTCTTCTATTGCATGATTCCTCCATAGAACCTTTACCAGAGGAATTTTCTTATTACGTAGTTCCTGTTCCTTCCTATCCAGAATCTGCACTGGTACCTCCTCATAGACTAGAGAATCACTAAGCTCTAACTCACCATAACTGATAATATGAGGAGGATCTGGGATGTATTTCCTCAACATAGATACATGGAATGCGTCGTGCATCTTGGATAGAGTAGGTGGCAAAGCTAGCCTATAAGCAACCGGCCACACTTTCTTTAAAATCTCAAATGGACCGATAAACCTAAGACTAAGTTTACCCTTCCTACCAAATCTCATAACCCCTATTAACGGTGTTATCTTTAAAAATACATGATCACCCACATCGAACTCCAAATTCCTGCGGCAATTGTTGGCATAACTCTTCTGTCAGCTCTGAGCTGCTTTGATTCTATCCCTAATAAGCCGAACTTTATCGTATGCCTGTTGTACTAGCTCTGGCCCCATAACTCGCCGCTCACGCATCTCATCCCAATACAAAGGAGATCGACATCTCCTATCGTATAAAGCCTCAAACGGTACCATGCCAATACTGGACTGGTAACTATTATTATACGCGAACTCTACCAGTGGCATGAACTGAGTCAAACTACCCCCAAAATCTAATACATACGCTCGGAGCATATCTTTTAGTATTTGTATCGTCCTCTCAGTCTGCCCGTTTGACTGAGGACGGTATGCCGTGCTGAAAGATAGCTGAGACCCTAAAGCTTCCTGCAAGCTTCTCCAGAATCGTGACATGAAATGCGGGTCTCGATCTGACACTATAGATACTGGCACCCCATAAGAATGAACTATCTCCTGGATGTAAATCTCCGCTAAATGGATGAGAGGATAGCTGATCTTGATAGGGAGAAAATGGGCGGTCTTAGTCAACCGGTCTACTATCACCCAAATTGCATTTTGGCCATGCAATGTCGACGGAAACCCTGAGACAAAATCCATGGATATATGATCCCACTTCCACTCTGGGATAAATAGTGGCTGCAACTGACCCGCTGGTCTTTGATGCTTAGCTTTTACCTACTGTCACGTCAAGCACTAGGCTACATACTCAGTTATTACTCTTTTCATACCACTCCACCAATAAAACTCTCGCAGATTCCTATACATTTTCATACTATCGGGATGAACTATATACAAAGATTTGTGAGCCTCCTCCAAAATAATCTTCCCAATGTCAGTATCGGCAGGAACACATAATCTAGAATGAAACTGCAAAGCTTCATCATCTACAATATTGAATTCCTCCCCCTGACCACTCTACACTCTGTGCATCACCTCTACTAATTCTCGGTCTTCTTTTTGGGCAGCTTTAATTCTTTCCTGCAGAGTAGGCTATACCATTAGGCTGGCGATACATATTGGAGGATTACTCCCAATCAATTCAATGCTGAGTCTCTCTAGATCCATCATGACCGAACGCCGAATTTCCATAGCCATCAACGCTGATTCCCCAGACTTCCTACTCAGTGCATCAGCTACCACGTTTGCTTTCCCTGGATGGTAACTGATAGTACAATTAAAATCCTTAATCAACTCTAACCACCTTCTCTACCTTATATTCAATTCCTTCTAGGTGAAGAAATACTTTAAGCTTTTGTGGGCGGAGAAAATCTCACACTACTCATCATACAGGAATGCCTCCAAATTTTCAATGCGTGTACCACTATAGCCAATTCAAGATCATGGGTAGGGTAGTTCTTCTTATATTCTTTCAACTGCTGGACGCATACGCTACTACCGTGCCATGTTGCATCAATACACAGCCAAGTCCCTTCAAGGATGCATCACTGTAGATAGTTTAACCCTCACCCCCTGATGGGATGATCAGTACTGGCGTTATGACTAGCCTCTGCTTCAATTCCTAAAAACTCTACTCATAGCTGTCGTCCCATTCAAATCTGGCATTCTTCCTAGTCAGTCGTGTTAAAGGCCCTGATAAAGCTGAGAACCCCTCAACAAAATGACGATAATATCCAGCTATCCCTAAGAAACTCCTAATCTCCTAGATGTTCCTTGGTCTAGCCCAATTCACTACCGCCTCAATCTTACTAGGATCCACAGAAATTCCATCTCCTAAGATTACATGCCCCAAAAACATAACTTTCTCGAGCCAGAAATCGCATTTACTTAATTTAGCATACAACTTCTTCTCTCTGAGCATCTGCAAAACCTGCCTCAAATGTATCTCGTGCTCCTCATAGCTTCTCAAATAGACCAGCACATTATCAATAAAAACAACAATAAACTGATCTAAATATGGATGAAAAATCCTATTCATCAAATCCATAAATATCGCAGGAGCATTCGTTAGGCCAAATGGCATAACAAGAAATTTGTAATGCCCGTACCTAGTCTTGCAAGTAGTCTTCGCGACGTCTTCTGCTTTCACTTTCACCTGATGGTAGCTTGACCTGAGATCGATCTTAGAATACACCCGTGTACCCTAGAGCTGGTCAAACAAGCCATCTATACGGGGTAGAGGATACTTGTTCTTGATGGTCATTTTATTAATCTCCCTGTAGTCTATGCACATCCTCATAGACCCGTCCTTCTTCTTTACGAACAGCACTGGAGCTCCCCATGATGATACACTAGGTCGTATAAAGCCCTTATTAAGCAAATCCTGCAACTGATCTTTCAATTCTACCAACTCTGTTGGCTCCATTCGGTACGGTGCTTTAGACATCGGTGATGTACCTAGAAGTAGATCAATGGAAAAATCTACCTCACGATCAGGTGGCAAACCCGGAAATTCATCTGGGAACATATCAGTAAACTCCTTTACTACTGGCGTACTAGTGAGCTTCCCTTCATTCCCTGTTCTTTCCTTCACGAAGGCCACAAATCCCTGACAACCACTCAAGAGTAGTCTCCTCTCCTAAACAGCTGAAACCATCTGAGGTAGAGATTGCACTCGTGACCCTATAAACCTAAATTCTGGTCTTCCTGACTGTCTAAAAATTACTTCTCTCACATGGCAGTCTATACTGGCAAAATTAGCTACTAGTCAATCCATGCCAAAGATAATATCAAATCCATGCATATCCATCACCACTAAGTCAGCAGATAAAATTCTCCCATGAATATCAACTGGACAACCACGAAGCACCCTACTACATCTTACTGCTGACCTGGTCGGCATAGCTACTAATAATTCAACATCTAGTGTCTGTGCTTCAGCACCGCACAATTTAACACATCTCACAAATACAAATGAGTGTGTGGCTCCTGAGTCAAATAGTGCAATAACTTTAAATGAAAACATATTAATCGTACCTGTCATCACGTCGCCGGATGTCTCAACATCACCTGGCGTCAAAGCAAAAACCCTGGCTGGGGCCATATTCCACTCCTAACCTCCATGTGGCGCTTGGTAGCCTCCTCGAGCAGGTATAGGAATAGGAGCGGCACCATTCTAAGCTTGACACTCCCTCATCATATGTCCTAACTCCCCACACCGCTAGCAGACACCTCGCCCAGCACGACACTCCCCCAGGTGTCTCTTCCCGCAAGACGGGTAAGCTGGAGATGGCTGCACACCCTAGAAACTGCGATTCCTGGTTTCTTGTCTCTAGTCTCTCTAATAGCCACCCCTCTTCCACGAATCACGACCGACTCCCTGCTGGGAATTGGAAGGTGCGGATCTCTTCTTCTGCTTCTACTCCTCAACCTTCAACTGCTCTCAAATCTCTACTATAGTGGCCCTATCAACCACCTAAGCAAAATCCTACAACTTCAGTATCGACACCCGCTTATATATTTCTCTTCTCAAGCATCTCTCAAACTTTCATACCTTCTTTGCTTTATCTGGTATGATGTACGGGGTGAGGTGAGATAATTCGATGAACCTCATCGCGTACTGTTGTACGGTCTGCTATTCCTGCTTCAGATTTAGGAACTCCTCAATCTTTGCTTCCTTGGACAAGGCTGGAAAATACCTATCGAAGAATATCTCCTTAAACCGCTCCCATGTCATCTCCACAGGTATTGTCCTCTGCTGCTCTAAAAGTTCACCGCCAACCACCATCTCTCGGCCTCCCTAGTCAGTCTGTAGGTAGCAAATAGCATCCTCTACTCCTCTGAACACTGCAGCACTGCAAATATTTTCTTGAACTCTTGCACCCAGTTTTCAGCGACTGCAGGATCAATTCCTCCTGAGAAAGCTGGAGGATTCATCTTTATGAATTTCTCAATTGTGAAACTGTGGACTGCCGATGGACCCCCACTATTCTCTCAAGCTCTTGGCAATTTCTGCCATAACTTGTTGTGCCACGTTGTGTAAAATTGCATCTGAATCACTACCTGCAATGCCTGAGGGTCCAGCACCCTCATTCCCACTAGCGTGGGCACTACTACCACCAGGGTCCATCCTAAAAAATAAGTAACTTAACTCAGAACCCCTTCACTACATAGACTCCTTAACTAAAATAGTATATACTCCTAATTAATTCATCTCTTCCGATCTTAATTCAAGGTTCAATCTTGCAACCTAGATACCTAACTCGACGATAGTTTACCATGACTTTCTTGAAATCGTCACCCCAGGAAAATCACACAAACCACCACGGAAGTCCTGCATCTAAACTACAAAACCAGACCTCAAATTCCCTTATCCTATACTCTGATATTATTACTACTGCACTCTAGAGTCTACAGAACCTAGTATCCTAGGCTCTGATACCAAACTGTAATATCCCCCTTTAATTTATCATATAATAAAACATATTTAATTACCAGGTCAACTTGAACCCATGGGTAACAGGGACACCTATCATTCGCAGCGGAAACCTAAACAACAGTAAATATAAATCACATTCTCAAATCTATAATATACATAATACCATAGTTAACTATAATCCCAAAGCACAGTATTTATATACAATCTCCAAAAGACCCAAAAACACCAAAAAGTATTTCCTAGGATCCTACAACAAAAACCGTTAATCCTAGCACAACACTTACCCTCCTAGAGGGGTAACTCAATAAAACTCAACGGCGGCCACGCTCAGCCGGTCTTTCTGGGTTTCCTGAAAATCATTTAATGTTCGGGGGTGAGACACTTCTCAGTAAGGGAAAATAAACTAAATACAGTTGTGAGGTAACAAGAATATTTAATGATAATGTAAATATACAGTACAATCATCATACCAGAAAACATTCATCATTTAATAACTGCAAAAACATATACTTTCATATTTCTAATAAATCATACTAGTCATAACTTTCTAGTATAGCTAATAATACTGAAAACATACCCCAGATGAATAGCTAGCTAATGTCATGTATTACCCCCCATGAAGGGTTGTGCAGCCCGAAGGCGGGACCCGACAATGGCTGGTCGACCACTGCCAAGTCAAAAATGTCTGTAAGTACGATGGGCCCGCCACACCCTGGTTCGAACTGCCAGGTGGACGTCCACACTCTACACTGAAAGCCACATCGACTATCCGTCTCCCACCCCCTCGTGGGGTGGTTAGTACCAATATGATCATAAATATCTTATCTATAAGCTACGGTACCGTGCTCTTGAACTGAACTAAACTAACAACCGGGTTCGGGTAACATATAGTACATGATAAAATAAAATTTAACGTAAATAGATTGATAGAATTTCTATAATTTCATAAATATGGCCTTGTGCCGAACATTTCATAAATATGGTCTCGTTCCAAACATTTCATAAATACGACCTCGTGTTGAATATTTCATAAATACGGCCTCGTGCCAAACATTTCATATATAAAACACAGCCTCGCCCCGGCTATCAATCACGGTCTTGCGCTAAATATCTCATACATATCATTCTGAATAATAAATCAATTATCATGTATTTTCAACATCATTTTGTATTGTAATATTTCATATTCCTGAAAACATGCTTCAATCAATCATATCATAATACTTCTCACGTAAAGTAATATTCATGCCACACATTTTTTGTATAAAACCATACTTAATATTCTAAAATCATAATTTCTGGCATCTCATACATATATATAAATACATTTCAACATAATAGCAGTATTTTCTCAAATATACATTTCCTTCATAATATACTTAAATAATACATGCTTTCTTGAAAATAAATTTACTGATAAATAATAATAATTTGCATAGAAAGTAACTGCTTTAATTTATTCCCTTACCTGACATTGAAAGAAACCCCCTAAAATTTTCGGTCCTGCACTCACAAGCTTCCCCGTTCAACTCCCTAAAAACGATAACTCACAGAACTAAACTTCGGTATTTTTATGTGAATATCATTTCCTATAACTGCAGTAAGACCAAATTTGGCATAAAAAGTGTTGGCCTAATAAGGTCTTTCAATCGGTTTTGGTAATAACAAACAAAGGACTATTTAACCTTTCCAAGTAAAGACAAATTCAGACGACTGAACTTCAGGTTCAAACATCTAAAGAATTACTTTAGACGTCTGAAGATTAAGTGCAGACGTCTGAAGAATTTATGGAGCAAAAAAAAAAGAGGCAGTAGCAGTTCAGACGTCTGAACTCGTAACTTCAGACATCTGAACCTAGCACCTCAGACGTCTAAACCTTATCTTTAGATGTCTGACCCTGTGTCCAGTTGAATTTTTAAAGGGTTTTATGAACTTTAGATGTCTGACCTCGAAACCTCAGACATCTGAACACTGTTCAACGGCAAATATTTTAAAATCTTATTTTTTAAATTATAGCCGTTTGAACCCCAAATTTTCTAATAAATTGGGAAATTATTTAAGGAAACTCTTGCAACAAGGAAACAAGTTTTGAAGCCCATAAATACATGGTTCTTGTTAATCAAAAATTACACCAAACATTGAAATTCTCTCAAGCTCTCTTGCTCTTAAAATCTCTCTTAATCAAACTCTTGCAAGCTGAAAGTATTGTGGTTCTAATTTTTTTACTCATCAATTCCTGAAGAAAGAATACTGATTTCTCATCTGGAGAAAAGGAATTTGGTGAAATCTCGGTTAAAGCTTCAAAAGTTTATTTCTCTCTTGATATTTACCTTTTGAAGTACATAGTTTCTATTTGTACTAATCTGCTCTTTGTGTGAGCATCTCTTATACACCAGCTTTTTAATATCTCTCTTGTAGATTTTGGACGATTCCAGGCTGTTGGATCGCTGATCAAACAAGGGTATATTTTTTGGAGAAGACGGGCTCTAGCCTTGACCAAGGAGTGGTTGTAAACAGGCATTGTTCCACCCTGTAACGAAACTGCTATAGTGGAACCCTTCGGTGTTTTGCCAAGGGCGAGGACGTAGGTTGTGTTGAAGCCGAACCTCATAAAAAATCTTGTATCTTTCTCTCTTCTTTACTTTATATTCTGTACTTGTTATTGTTGTATGATTTAAAAGTGCAGGTTGCAGGTTTTAAAGTGAGAAAGAAACAAAGACTCTTGATATTTAGAAAGTACGTTTTGATTAACCGTTTGCAGAAACCCAAAAGGGAGTATGTTGGTTAATCTGCGGAAACCTTGATCAAGAGAAGTACATACTAAGAGCTTACTCAAAGAAAGTGGCAAATATTTACAGGGAAATTAACAAAAGCACTAATCTTCTTGGTTGAATGGTTGAATTGCTTTGATTTCATTGATTGGCTTGTTGGTTTAAATTTCAGTATTTTCAAGTTTGATTATCAGTTTTCAATTGTGTTTTTCTTAGTATCATAAGAAAAAACTCATAATATTATTAAAATCGAAAAGAATCCAATTCACCTCCCCTCTTGGGAAGCTATTCCTAATTTCAGAAAGTCTTACCTCAACTCAGGAATGAATTTCGACTAGCTTCCACCAACGATCCGCTCTGGTAGATTTGGAGAGAACTTCCCCAGGAGCATCGTGGTGGCCTTAGATCGTCAATTTGACAAGCGATGGAGCCGAAATCGAAGAAAGAAGGGAGAGAAACCGAAGGGAGAGAAAGTTATTTTTCCTTATTTTTGTGTGTTTAAAATCCGAGTTTTACTTTTTATAGGGCTGGATTCATCGACGAGACATGTCACCTCATCGACGAGTCCTGTGGAAAGTTTGTCAATGAACCTGCACCTTCATCGACGAATTTCAGACTTCCCTAAAATCCTCTCTCGGTATCTTCCCGTTGACGAAACTTGGCTTCATCAACGAGGCCCTTTTGTACCCTCATCGATGAATCCCCTATGTTTGTCAACGAGGACCTCATAAATTCCCTCAGTTATTACTCCCAAAGTGCAATGTCGTTGATGAACGCGAAGCGTTTGTCGACGAAGTCGACTGCCTCCTTCTATTACTGTTTCCATTTCCCTTCCTCTCTATTTAAATTACATTATCATTATTCGGGTCATTACATGAACAACACCTCTCTCCTATTGCAGTCAATACTGGCATAACTGGATGACAACCAGTCCACCCCAAAGATGATATCAAAGCCAAACATGTCATACACCACAAGGTCAACCGGTAGCATCTTCCCTTGTATTTCAACTGAAAAGTCATGGACTACACAGTTACACCCGACCGCAGATCCAGACGGTGTAGCTACTACCAGTTCATAATCTAACCGTTGCACCTCTAATCCACACAATTTCAAAAATCCATGGGAAACAAAAGAATTCATTGCCCCAAAATCAAATAATACAACAGCTTATGAGAAAGCATGTAAATGATACCTATGACAACATCGCCCGCGTTCTCAACATCGGCTAGAGTCAGAGAAGAGACCCTGGGCCATACCTTCTTGCTGACCACCATGTTATGCCTGAGTATTACCCCTGTATGGCTGCTATGAGGTTCCACTATTCCTCTACATCTGACAATCTCTCATCTGATGTCCTTGCCTACCACACCACATACAAGCCCCTGTAGACAACCAACACTGCCCATGGTGTTTCTTACCATACAAGGAGCAACGTTGAACACGTGCGGTATTCTGGGACATACCACCACTCTTCTTCTTCCACTTACCCTGTCCTGCCCCAGACGAAGAATTAGGAGGTGCTGGCTTTTTCTTCGAGGTCTAAACGTCTGCGTCCTCTAGCAAACACTCCTCTGCTACCGTGACTTTATCAACCAACGTAGCAAAGTCCTGTAACTACAAGATCGCGGTCTTCTTACGGATCTCGCTCCCTCAGACCCCCCTGAAACTTCCAGGCTTTCTTCGCTTCATCAGGAATCACAAATGGAGCGAATCGAGATAAGTCCTGGAATTTGGCAAAATACTGCTGCACTGTCAGCGACTCCTGCGTCAAATTCATGAATTCCTCCATCTTCGCGTTTCTAACCATGGCCGAAAAATAATGTTCAAAGAAGAACTCTTTGAATCGGGCCCACATCAACGGTATTGGTATCGGTCGGTGCTCCTCCATCTGCTTTACAAACACCCACCATCTCTCAGCCTCCCCAACCAACTTGAATGTGGCGAAGGTGACTTTCTACCTTTCGGTGCAGTTCAAAATGTCCAGGATCTTCTTGATCTCCTGGATCTAAATCTCAACACGAACTGGATCTGCACTGCCCACAAAAGCTAAGGGCTTTAACCTAGTGAACTGCTCAATAAAGCAACCCAACTCAGTTGTAGGATGATCTTGCCCCTTATTCGTTCGCACAACCTCAGCCATAAGTTGTTGTGCAAAGTCACACAACACAGCCTCAGGGTCGGCACCCTCACTACTACTGCCTCCCACGTTGACAGTAATATCCCTGGATTCCATCCTAAAAACAATTACGAGAATCCATTAGAAAGGTAATAGCCTAAGAATTGACTGGTATTATCATGCTATAGACTCAATCCCTTAAATTCATATCCCCGATATTAACATACTCCATTCATTTGACATTATCATTCTAACTTGAATTCCGCCCTTCTACTAGGAAACGAAATCATCGATGGATTGCCGTGATTTCCTGAAACTTTCAACTAATCCAGAAAAACACAGAAGCCTATCAATGAATTTCCATTTCTAGATATACAAAACAAAATCCAAGGTCTTATCCTTGTCTTATAGTATTGTATATTCTAAACTACAGAACTAACAACTCCTAAATCTTAAACATATCCCTAACCAAACAACATGTATCAAAACACACTTTCGACTGGTTAAGGGCTCTGATACCAACTATAACGACCCAACCCTTTATCCGGACCAGCACCATTAACCCAAATACAAATTACATGTACATGTTCAAGATACATAGACAACCCGCCCTAAATAGGGACAAATGGGTGTAAACCATACATAATTACAATGTAAATGTTGCAGAAAAATATAAACATTCATTGGGATTTCTGCTAGACTTATACCATAGTTTACTATTACATCAAAGTTAGACATAAAATATAACCAGTTATTACAACCCTTCAAAAAAGAAACTTCATCTAAGTTTGATACATGACTTGAACGCTTACATAAGCTAAACCAAAAACAATCTCCCCAGTCACTCTAGCTACTAGGACCGACGTCTTGATGAACCTGAAAACAAAGGTTGTATAATGGGGTGAGACACCTCTCAGTAAGGAAGAAAGTGTTACAACAGTGTGTGACTGCATATATGCACATTTTCATAAAACTCATACATATTGTACATTTGTTTATAATACTTTAACATATAAAATTTATCTACACAATCAAGTATTTAAATCATGCATATGAATATTAGAACACTTCCAGCTTGGTATGACAATTCGCCTGTTTACCCTCGTGGCATGGGTTGTGCACTGATACCTCTGATAATGTCTTGTTCCTGCAGACAAAGCCGAGCATCTTTTATAGTCTGACCGCCCCCTAGTTTATTTTTACCAGTAGCTTACTAACTCCTCACAGGTTAACCATCTAAAGTACCCATACTAATCCCTCATGTATGGTTGTACTGTACTTCCAGCATCGGAACCGTGCTTATCATAGTTTAGAGTATTTTTCAACCCCATCACTG
Organism: Malania oleifera; assembly: GCF_029873635.1. Lineage (NCBI taxonomy): Eukaryota > Viridiplantae > Streptophyta > Magnoliopsida > Santalales > Ximeniaceae > Malania > Malania oleifera. The sequence goes on along the minus strand of NC_080423.1, from coordinate 41,966,040 downwards.
AAGTTTTTTTCAACTTATTTTGGTCGCAAACTGTGATTCCAGTATCATATATACAAATTATAGAAAAATATAGTAACCTGTGCAATTCCAGTATTTTCACAAATTCAGATAATCACATCGGGTTCAAACTGGTGCCTATCCACTCAGTTCACCCCTTTTTGTTTCATTGATACAGCTTGGTGTATAACCGGCCTCTGTTTTCCACATTTTCAGTATAAAAAATTGGAACTCCTTTCCCATAATCCATAGCATAGTATAGAAAATTCATACATTTCCATTTCAACATATATCACACGAGTTAAATCCAAAAATACGCTAAATGATAAAAATCCAGTAAACACCATTTAAATGGAAAAGTAAAGGATTCAAACATTTCCTAATACAGTATAAATGCAAATAAGTGATTTTTGTAAAATTTGGAGATCATATGCCAAAATCCTCATTTTTACCAAAAACAGTAAAATTGTAAAACCGGCATTTCTATTGTAGAATTTAGCAAATAAACATTTAAATCATAGATATAAGCATAACCTAACTTTTTAGCGGTTTAGTTTTCCAAAAATGTTGTTGTAATCAAATTCGCCTTACCTTAAACTTGAAATGAAACTATATACAAAACTAATCCAAACTGACAACTCGAGATCCTCAAAACCTAAAAATCACAAAACATAATCTTACTATAATTTCGACTACTATCCAAATATTCAATCAAAATTGAAATCAGATCCTTACCTCGATTTTTTGGGAAAACCTGAAAACCTTCAAAACAACGATCCAATTTGCTAAAGTTGTAGAACTTCCTCCACTAATCCCCGCAGGAACTTCCGTTTTTAGAAACAGACATCGAACGACGAAGAATCTTAGAGAGAGAGAGAGAGAGGATTTCCGCTGGTTTAGAGAGAGAGAGAGAGAGCTTTAGAAGAAACTTAGCTTCTCAGCAACCAAAAATTGATATTTATAGGGCCTTTGACTGAGTCAAACTCGTCAACGAGGCGGTGTCTTCATCGAAGAATCCGCCACACAGCTCGTCGACGAAACCATCCCTTTGTCGCCGAGCCCAAATTTTGGATGTTTCTCTGACTCGCTCGGTATTTGCTCGTTGACAACGCTCTGAATTTCGTCAACGAGGCTTTGAAGGATTTCATTGACGAATGTGACTGCTTCATTGACAAACCCAGATTATTTCGGGTTTGGGTCTCTACCTAAACTTCTAAAAGAACATGGACAAGCTGCTGTCAAGCTGTCAGCTTCGAGCACCCTTCAGTTTTTTTGTCATAACTTTTTATACATGACTCCAATTTTGACATTCTTGGTGTCAAACGAAAGTTAATAGAAAATCCCACATGAGAGATTTTAAAATAAGGAGTTTTTGATAGAGAAAAATGCACCTCAATGCGGATGTAGAAAAATTAATAACATTTGGAAAATCCTCTTTTTAGTGTTTTTCATTCCAAAAATGATTCTAACTTTTTTGAAATAATTTTTGACCTTATAAAAATATTTTCCAAGTATGTTAAAAGGTATCTAGGTCCAAGAAATTAACCTAAGAGCTTCATGCATCCATATTGAAATTATTTGAAGTACTTACATGAAATTTCCTATAGATTCTTTGAATTTTCAATTCTTGAATTCCTTAAGGTCTTTACACTTGCTTCATCTTTCTTTGAACTTTCATCAAGTTCTCTTTAATCCTCATGCTCTCATGATCTTCAAGCTTTATCTTTGAATCCATGCTTTAAGCTTCATATTGATCATCTTTCTTTGAAATATAAGTTTTCATGAATCCTTGTGAACACATGACCTTGCATTCATCATTGAATCCTGAAATGACATCACTTAACCAAATATGTTAAGTTCCACTTATTTGTTAGCATCAAAACAAGATGTTAAGCCTTGTAAGGCCAACAATATCATCTACGTATACTTGAACTAGGAGCATGTTATCATTCTTAGATTTTATGAATAGTGTTGTGTCTATCCTTCCTCTGATAAATCCATTATCTAGTAGAAAACCGCTTAGCCTTTCATTCCAAGCTCTAGGAGATTGCTTTAAACCATTCAAGGCTTTAGTTAGTTTATAAACTTGTTTTGGATACTTATGATTTTCAAAATCAGGGCGTTGTTCTACATATACCTCTTCACTTATGTAGCCATTTAAAAATACGCTTTTGACATCCATTTGATATAGTTTGAAATCCTTAAAAGCAACATAAGCTAACAACATATGAATGACTTCCATTCTAGTTGCAGGTGCAAAGGTTTCCTCAAAGTTTATTCCTTCTTCCTGGTTATATCCCTGAGCTACTAGTCTTGCCTTATTTCTAACAACTATCTCATGTTCATCTTTCTTGTTCTTATACATCCATTTTTTCCAATTACTGTCTTATCCTCAGGTCTTGGAACTAACGTCCATACTTTATTTCTCTCAAACTGGTTTAACTCTTCTTGCATGGACATCATCCAAGATTCATCCTTAATTGCTTCACTCACATTCTTAGGTTCTTCTTGAGATAAAAATGCACAATGACTAATCATATTTCTAAGTGAGGATTGTGTGGCTACTCCACGTGATGATTCACCTGTTATTTGATCAATGGGGTGATTATTTATGTACTTCCATTCTCTAGGTAGTTCATTAACCTCATTTTCAATTTAATTGATTTCAGCAGATGGTTCCTTAATTTCATTTCTCTTATCTGAATCATTTTCAATAGACAATTTTTCGAACTCCTTATTTATCTCAATTTCATCCTCATCAGTCTTTTTAGAGAAAGGATTTGACTCATCAAATACTACATGGATAGATTCTACAATAGTTAATGATCGTTTATTATATACCCTGTAGGCTTTACTATCTAACGCATATCCTAGAAAAATACCTTCATTTGATTTCACATCAAACTTTCCTAAGTGTTCATTGTTTCAAGCACAAAGCATTTACAGCCAAAGATATGAAAATATGAGATGTTTGGTCTATGGCCATTCCACTATTCGTAAAGAATTTTATTTAGAGATGGTCTAATCAAAACTCTATTTAAAACATAGCAGGCGGTATTCACTACCTCAGCCCAGAAGTACTTAGGTAACTTATGTTCATTAAGCATAGTTCTGGCCATTTCTTGTATAGACCTATTCTTTCTTTCAACTACACCGTTCTGTTGAGGTGTTCTAGGAGTTGAAAAGTTATGAGATATTCCTAATGAATCACAATATTCTTCCATACCTTGATTTTTAAATTCTCCATCCCTATCACTCCGGATATTTTTTATTGTATATCCTTTTGTATTTCAAATTTTCTGGCATAGTTTAATGAATTGTTCACAAGCTTCATCTTTTTGACCTAAAAATAGCACCCATGTATATCTAAAATAATCATCAACTATAACGAATGTGTATGTTTTTCCTCCTAAACTCTGAATTGGGTTTGGACCAAATAGATCTAAGTGTATCATTTGAAGTGGCCTAGTAGTAGAGATTACTTTCTTCTTCTTAAAACTAGATCTTGCTTGTTTTCCTAATTGACATGCATCACAGATTTTATCTTTCACGAATTTTGCCTTAGGCAATCCCTTAACTAAGTCTCCCTTAACTAGTTTAGATATTAAGTCCATGTTTGTGTGTCCTAGTCTCCTATGCCAAATCCAACTAATCTCATTCATAGCAGAAAAATAAGTTACGTGTTAAGAAGCAAAATTGTCAAAGCTAATGGTGTAGACATTTTCATAACAATCAGTAATAAACAATATTTTGTTTTTAGATTTGTTCTCTAGAGTGCATTTGTCATGTTCAAATGAGACTTTATAACCTTTATCACACAGTTGACTTATACTCAATAGATTATACTTTAATCCATCAACTAATAACACGTTATTAATGACAAAACAAGGTTCCTCACCATCCTTACCAACTCCAATGATTTTACCTTTTGAGTTATCCCTAAATCTAATGAATCCTCCATATTTGGATATGATAGTTGCAAATTTAGCTTTATCTCCTGTCATATGTCGTGAGCATTCACTATCCATATGCCACTTGTCCCTTGAAGTGGACAATCTCAAACACATCTACAAAGCATAATCAGATAACTAATTTTGGTACCCAGATTTTCTTGGGTCCATAAGGGTTAGTGTTAGACTCTCCTTTGACTTTCTAGATCTTTTTAATTTTAACATCTTTGTTCTTAAAATGACAGTCAAATTTTATGCGACCTGACCTTTTACATTTAAAACATGATATATCTATAAAAATCTTCCATTGGAATATAAAATTTTGACTCTCTTACAAAATATCTCATGTAAAGATGTCTCTGTTTTAGGTTATCCTTTCCATTAAAACCAAGACATTCCTTTTCTAGGGAGTTTCTTTGAGTTCCAAGGAGTTTTTCAAAATTAGTTTGACCTTTAGTAAATTTACAAATAATCTTAGATTTATCTTTCAAATTTTTTTCTAAATCCTCAATTTTCAAATCCTTGTCTCTTATTAAGGATGCATGAGATTCATTTTGACTTTCTACTAACTTTGAAAGTTCCTTCAATTTTAACTTCAAATCAAAATTTTTCCTATTCATTTTCTCAAGAATTTTAAGTGTATACAAACATTCTTATTGCAGTTCATCATAAAAGAGCATGCTATTTTCATTTTTTGAATCACTGGAATGATAAGATGAAGCAGAACAAACAGATTGTACCTCGTGGTCTTCGTGAGCCATTAGACACAGATTTGCAATCTTGTTATCATTGGATTCATATTATGAACTACTGGTACTGTGAGTATCCCAACCAACCTTTAGTGTCTTCTTCTTCTTCTTAGACGCTTTCTTCAGTTGGGGACAATCTGGCTTGATATGCCCAACTTCTCTACACTTATAGCACGTAGGGAGATCATCCTTTTGCTTCCTTTTGCTTAACTCTCCCTTTCTTATTTTTGAGCCCTTGAATTTTCTGGTGTATTTCTTGTTCTTTCTTAAGAACTTTCCAAATTTCTTAGTGAGAAGAGCCATGTTATCATCCGATTCTGAATCACTTCCTTCACTGGAGCTGTAAGATGATGCCTTAAGTGTTGTAACTTTCTTTACTTTATTTTGCTCATTCTTCCTTTCAGTTATTGCTAGTTCATAAGTAATAAGTGATACGATCAGTTCATCAACCGAAATCTCCTTCAGATTCCTTCCTTCTGCTGTTGCAGTAGCCTTAGCTTCCCAAACTGGCGGTAGTCTCCTAAATATTTTCCTAATCAACTCATAAGTAGGGTAAGATTTACCAATAGCTTTTAAAGAATTCGTGATGTGTGTGAATCTAGTGTATATGGATTGAATAGATTCATCAGCAGTCATTTTAAATGCCTCATATTCACTTGTAAGCATGTTTATCCTACTATATTTTACTTCCTTAGTACCTTCACATGTGACTTCTAATTTTTCCCAAATCTCTTTAGCAGTGTTACAGACCATTACCCTATTAAACTCATTTACATCTAGTGCACATAATAGCAAGTTCATTGCAGTAGCATTTATTTGCACAGATTTCCAGTCTTCCTATGTATATTCATCTTCAATCTTAGGAACATTTACCTTGTCAACTACTTTCATAGGAACATGATTTCCTTTAGATACAATTTTCCACACTTTCCAATCAACATTTAAAAGATATATACTCATTTTTCTTTTCCAATAGGTGTAATTTACACCGCAAAAAATAGGTGGTCTAGTGGATGAGTGTTTCTCACCGAATGGGGTTACACCGATGTGTGCCATGTGATCTTTTTACAAAAATAATGGGTAAGTCTATATAACCTCGCTCAAATACCAAATGTGAATTACGGTGTTATCCCAAGAGGGGCTGAATTAGGTATTTTTAAAAAACTATGATCCTTTAAAATCTAATTTCGAAAAACCTTCAATTACAAACTTTCAAGTTATCTAACAACAAGGTTAATGTTTCACAATTAATCAATCTAATATGTGTCTTTGTCAAGCACACACTTTTACCCTATTACTCACAGATGTAACAAGTGTTCAACACATACACAATGCATAAGTAATTTAAATACAATGCAAAAATTAAAAAGGAGTTAAAGGTCAGAGAGATGCAAACACGGTTTTACGAGGTTTAGCCAACCCGCGCTACGTCCTCGCCTTGAGCAACCCATTCAAGGATTCCACTAAATTCCTACTCCTTTAACCGGGACAGAGCTTCCCTTACAATCCGTTGCTTACAAGAGGTACAATTTCCTCCTACTTCGCTGCTTACAAAAGATAACAATTTTCTCCTCAAACCCGGTTCACAGCCCGAACCATGATTACAATATAGAATTATAATTATGCAAAACTCAATATTCTTTCTAACCAAGCTAGCGAGTACAATAGAAATTCCTAACACATATTCATATGATAGAACTTGAAACTCGGTATGAATATGACGATGTAATCGTTATATGAATGATATGCTTAAAAAAATTACCCTTTAATCAATATCTCCCAAAAATTGATTTTTTTAAAAATAAGAACTTTGGAGATCTTAGGGTTTAATTTCAAAAGACTTTATACAAGAATTGAAAAAAAGATCCTTTAAAATAATATTAAATAGTGCTCAAATATATGTTCTTGCTATCCAATAATTTGTAAGATTAAATCTTTGACTAAAATAAGTGACTTTGAATAATGCAAAGATTTAAACAAAACTTTTCACAAGATATTTCTCATGAATATATATTTAGAACCTTTAGACTTTTCAATCAAGAAGATTTCGCAATAACAAAATATCGAGTCTTTGAATGAAAATAGGAACTTGAAGATCAGCAAATATTCAATGTTTAGAAAATCCTTTCACAAATAAATTTTTATGTAACAAGACAAGGATTTTTCTTCTCAATAAGAATAATAGATGTATGAGTATAAGATATGAAAAATCTTCAAGATATCTATATATTGAAAACACAAACCAATCTCTTGTTTACCAAACCTCAATCCCCAAAGCTTGCTTTCAAGATGTGTAAATGAAATCCCTTTGAAAAGCTGAGATGATTTGCCTAAAGAGTATGAAATCAGTAGAATATTGGCAAAGTTTAGGTATGGAGACACACATAGCACAAGATGTGTGAATATCTCTCTAAAACTCTTGCTTCTTGCGTTTTTAGGGTTTTTTGGAATGTTTATAGATTTTTTAGAGTCAGTTTCATTGTTGCCCTTGATACTTGGAATATCCCCCCAGTTTTTATAACATTTAAATTTGAGAAAACTCATTTTCGGAAGTTTCCCGTTGAAGTTCAAAATTTAAAATCTCTGCAGGGTCAGTCAACTGAGTCACTTAACTGGACCTATTTTTGTATAGGTCAGTCGATTGGACAATTGGCTGAGACCATTCTGTATGTCCAGGAATTTTAGGAATTAATTGTCAGTCGTCTGAGTGAATATAGTTCAAATTGGTCAGTCGGCTGGACAGTCCATTTTGTCAATCAACTGTGTGAACATAGTTAATTCAAGTCAGTTGACTGGATAATTTAATTAACAATTTTAATTGTCAGTCGGCTGAGCAAGTACAGTTCATTTAGGTTAGTCGGTTGAACTGTTTCAACTTTTCAAAAACTTTCATTTTTAAGACTTTGATCCCTTATTGTTTGAAAAACTCAAATGTGACTTTTTAAAAAGCATTTTCCAAGGTTTTGAAATAAGGTCTCTAAGTCCATGTTTAACCCTAGAAGATTTTCATGAGATGCATGTGTCCTAAGATCAGTATAGGGTATATTTTGAGCTTCTAACTATATCATATAAAATATGCAAATACAATCAATTCTAAATACCCATTCCCATGACTATCTTGAACTTGACGCTTGCATCTTCATTCATCTACTCTTTTAGTTCAATGGATTATGCTAGGTTGTATTGCTTTAATTCTCGTGACTTCCATGACTTCCTCACCTTTTGTGCATGCTAAATAATGTTCCTTCTCACAATCTCAATGCATAGGTCAAATGACAAGTGATTTGTCATTATCAAAACAGGATTAGACTCATAGAGTCAACAGTTGAGCTATTGTAACAATCGTTTCAGAATTTCCAAGTTAAGCTATGTGAATAGTTGGAATTTTCTCCTAGCATGTGCATATTGTTGGAAGGACTTGAAGTGTGTCATTATGGAGCTCCAATGTCTAGTAGAAGTTTTTGTCTATAAAAGGAGGTCTTCAAAGGGATCCAAGAATAATAGAAGCATCATATACTTTGATATTTCATTCTCTCACAAGTCTTCAAGTTTCATTTGAGTTTTAGACTCAATTATCTCTCCAAGCTTTGTTCTTGATCATTTTCATTTTTGAGCTTAAGAGAGTTCTTGTGCTTTTATTTTCATAGCTAGTCTTTCAAAAGACTTTTATTTATTGTAATCATATTTAATGTAAGAAGATCATAGAGTTGAGCTTTCTTTCTTGGTTAGAATCAAGTGAGAGTTTCGGGTTTTTAAGCTTTCAAGCTTGGGGTAAACCAAGTTCGGTTTGGTTGTACGGGAAGTGTGGAGCTTGCCTATTGTGAAGGAGCCTCTGATTGGGAGTTTGTGTTTCGGTTCATTAGTGAAAGGTGTTAAGAAGAAGGATCTTAACATAAGTGAACATAGGCAAGTTATCGAACCTTTATAAAAATCCCAATGCTCTCCTCTTTACTATTCTTCTCTCTAATTTATTTACATTGCTTGTATTGTGCTTGATTGCTTAACTTCAATACTTTAAATACTTCACTTGTTCTACATCAATTAACTCATTTAGCATTCATACATTGGAACTTTGTGTTTTACTTGCACACTAGCACCAAAACATATTTGTTATGGAGAATACACACACTTAGCTACAAGACCATTACCACATTTTCAAGTCCCTCCAACCAAATTGCACATGAGTTTTCCTTCTCCCTCCCATTGCACCCTAGCATTTAGTTATAAAGAAATAAAGCTAGGGTTTGCCCAAAGACTGCACTCTTCCTTCCAAAAATACCCTTAAATACAAATGTAGGCTTCCCACCTTCTCTTAAAGGATGTTTAGAGACAAACCCCAGCTCGCTCAATGCAAAAAAAAAAAAATGCTTATAATAGGCTAAGGATACACAATTATCTGCTCAAAATTGACCTATAACCCATAACATGGAATTGGAGCCCATAATTGGCACAAAAGGCTTTAGTTTTCCCAAAAATAAAGAAATATGGAATATTCCAAAATTTTGAGGAAAATGCTAATTTAAAAATGTGTTCAGTCAAAATGGCCATTAATAGCTACCATATTTGGCTTATGCTTCACTTGAAGATATTATGCAAAGAAGGAGATGTCTATTTTGGCAGAGACTTCTAGAGCACAACAGGGTTGCCTTAGTAGACATTGAACCCTCCACTTGAACAAATCTAAAGAAAACACACTTGGATTAACCATTGGGATTTCAACCCCACCTTGAATGGATAAGAAGATAAACATATGTGGGTCATCCATAGGGATTTCAACCCTACCTTGGATGAATCCAAAGAAAATGTAAATGGATCATCCATAGGGATTTTGGCCCTACCTTGGATGGATTTGAAGAAACATGCATGGATCATCCATAGGGATTTCAACCCTACCTTTGATGGATTCAAAGAAATCATCCATAGGGATTTCAACCTTTTCCTCATATGGATCTAAAGTAAACAAAGCATAGATCATCTTTAAGGATATCAAACAAAGCATGGATCATCTATAAGGACATCTACCTACCTTGGATGGATTCGAAAGAAAAATATGCATAAATCACCTATAGGGGACTTCAACCGTACCTCAACTAATACGAAGAAAACATGTATAAATCACCCATAGAGATTTTTACCCTACCTAATATTTGATTTGAAAAAAAAAATACATGAATGATCTATAGGGATTTCAACCTTACCTTGGTTGGATCCGAAAGAAAATGATGCATAGATCATCTAAAGGGTTTTCTACCCTATCTTAATGGATCAAAAAGAAAAATTTGAATAGATCACCCGTAAGGATTTCAACTCTACCTTGGGTGGATCTAAAGGCAATATGTATGGATCATCCATAGGGATAACCCTAATTTGGATGGATCCAAAAGAAAGTGACGCATGGATCATCTATAGGAATTTGTGCCCTATCTCGGATGGATCTAAAAGGAAATTGTGCATGGATGTCCATCGTGATTTCAACCTTACATCGGGTGGATCCAAAAAAAATAAAATAAGACATGGATCATCGATAGGGATTTCATTTCGACCCCATAGTGGATGGATCTATAGGAAGCAAGCACAAATCATTCATAGGGTTTTCAACCCTACCTCAGATGTATCTGAATGAAACATAAAATGGATCATCTAAGGATTTTAACCCTACCTTAGATGGGTTCAAAGAAAGACAAATATAGATTATACATTAATTTTAACCTTACCTCAGATGGTTTTAAAGAAAAATATGTGTGAACATTTGGAGGAATTTCAACCCTACCTCAAACGAATTCAAAAAAAAACATGCGTGAATCATCTGTATGGATTTCGGCCTTACGTCATATGAATTTGAAGATGAACATGCAAGGATCATCAATAGGGATTTTGATCCTACCTTGGATGAATCCCTAGGAAACATGCATGGATCATCTATAGGGATTTCAAACCTACCTCGGATGTATATGAAGAAAACATGAATGAATCATCCATAGGGATTTTGACCCTACCTTGAATGGATTTAAAAAAAAAAAAAAAAAAACACATGGATCATCCATACAAATTTCTACCATATATTAGATGGATATGAAAGAAGTGGTGCATTAATTATCCATAGGGATTTCGACCCTACCTTGGATGGATCTAGAAGAAACAAGAATGGATAATTGTTGGTCTTACAAGGCTTAAAATCTTGTTATCTTGTTTTTATACTTACAAACAAGTGAAATTTAATGTATTTTTGTGAGTAATGATATTTTAGGGCTCATATATGATAAAGCAAGATCAAAGTGCTCACAAGGATCAAATGAAGCTTAAATAAGTCAAAACATGGATTTAAAGATGATATATCAAATCTTGAAGAATATGAGGTCATGCATGCCAAGGAATGTTTAAAGTTAAAAGATTCAAAGAAAGGCAAAGTGAGAAAGCTCAAAGAATATGAAAGCTTGAAGAAAAGATGGACTCAATCCAAGGACAAAGCATGAAGACTCAAGAACCTAGAATGAGAAAAGTCTTAGAAGTCTTTATGTAAGTACTTTAATGTTTAAAATATCATTTGAAATATTTTGAAACTCTTAGGTTAACTTCTTGGACCTAGATACCTTTTAAAATACTTGGAAAATATTTTTATAAGGTCAAAAATTATTTTAAAAAGGTTAAAATCATTTTTGGAATGAAAAGCACCAAAAAGAGTTTTCCCAAATGCTGTCAGTTTTTATACATCCACATTGAGGTGAATTTTTCTCTATCAAAAACTCCTTATTTTAAAATGTGTTCAACATGAAAGTTGTAGGTTTCTCTTAGATTTCTTTTGACACCAAAAACACCTAATTTGGAGTTATATAGAAAAAGTTATGGCCAACACACTAAAGTGGGATCACTTCTGTCAGCCATCTGAACACTGTTCACGGGAGGCACTTCAACTGTCTGAACAACACATAGAACCACTTCAGACATTTGAAGATTTTCTAGGACAAAAATAAAGCAAGCAGTAGCTATTCAGACGTCTGAACCCTACTTCAGACATCTGACCCTGTGTCTAGTTCATTTTTTAAAGGGTTTCAGGAACTTCAGATGACTGAACACAATTCTTCAGACATCTGAACACTGTTCAATGGGCAAATTTTTAAATTCTAATATTTTAAAATATAGTCGTTTTGAGCTCCAATTTTTCTAACAACTTGGAAAACTCTCTAAGGAAACTTTAGCAACATGGAAACAAGTTTGAAAGCCTATAAATACATGGTTTTGCAAATCAAAATACATCCAAGAATTGAAAAATCTATTTTGCGAAGCTGAAAGCACTCTTGTTCTTACAAGTTCTCTTGCTCACTCATTGCAAAACTCTTTTGCTAAGATATTCTGAAGTGCTAATCCTTCCTCCACTGAATTCCTACTGCTAATCCTCATCTAAGAAGGATATTGGTGAATTCTACACTTGAGCTTCATTATATTTCATATTGATATTTTACATTGAAGTATATAGTGCTGAAATTGTACTAAATTGCTCTTTGAGAGAGTATACTTGTATGCAAATTATATCTTGTTTTCTTGTAGTTCTTTGACATTCCAAGGATTGTTTGGATCATTGGTTAAGCAAGGGGATATTGCTTAGAGAGGCAGGCTCTAGCCTAAAGGAGTGACCGAACGAGGGGACATCGTTTAGAGAGGCGGGCTCTAGCCTAGTGAAGGAGTGTGTTGGCCTTACAAGGCTAAAATCTTGTTATCTTATTTTGATGCTAACAAACAAGTGAAATTTAATGTATTTGTGTGAGTAATGATATTTCAGGGTTCATATATGTGAAAGTAAGGTCAAAATGCTCACAAGGATCAAATATGATGGAAGCAAGGTCAAAGTGCTCACAAGGATCAAATGAAGCTTAAATGAGCTAAGACATGAATTACTTGTTGAAGAACATGAGGACATGAATAAGTTGTTGAAAGCCAAGGCATATTAAAGTCAAAAGATCCAAAGAAAGGCAATGTAAAAAAGCTTGAAGAAAAGATGGATTCAATCCAAGGACAAAGCATGAAGACTCAAGAACTTAGAATGGTAATATTTTAGAAGTCTTATGTAAGTGCTTTAATGTTTAAAATATCGTTTAAAATATTTTGAAACTCTTAGGTTAACTTCTTAGACCTAGAAACTTTTTTAAATACTTGAATAATATTTTTATAAGGTCAAAAATTATTTTAAAAAGGTTAGAATCGTTTTTGGAATAAAGAGCACCAAAAAGAGTTGTCAGTTTTTATACAACCGCATTGAGGTGAATTTTTCTCTATAAAACACTCATTATTTTAAAGAGTGGTAAACATGAAAGTTGTATTATTTTCTCTTAGCTTTCTTTTGACACCAAGAACACCTAATTTGGAGTTATACAGAAAAAGTTATGGCCAAAACACTGAAATGGGATCACTGCTGTCAGACATTTAAACACTGTTCAATGGGCAAATTTTTAAAATTCTAATATTTTAAATTATAGCCGTTTGAACCTTAAATATTCTAATAAATAGGGAAATTTTTTAAGGAAACTTTTGCAAGTTTGAAAGCCTATAAATACATGATTTTGCAAAACAAAAAAAAAAAAAAAACCCAAGAATTGAAAAATCTGTTTTAAGGAGCTGAAAGTACTCTTGTTCTTCCTAAGTTCTCTTGCTCACTCAATGAAAAATTCTTTTGCTGAGAACTCTGAAGTGCTGATCCTTCTTCCTTTGAATTCCTACTACTAATCCTCTTCTAAGAAGGATATTGGTGAATTCTACACTTGAGCTTCATTCTATTTCCTATTGATATTTTACATTTAAGTATATAGTGCTGAAATTGTACTAATTTGCTCTTTGAGAGAGTATACTTATACGCAGATTTTATCTTGTGTTTCTTGTAGTTCATTGACGTTCTAAGGTATTTGGATCATTGGCTAAGCAAGGGGATATTGCTTATAGATGCGGACTCTAGCCTATGTAAGGAGTGACCAAACGAGGGAATATCGTTTGAAGAAGGTAGGCTCTAGCCTTAACCAAGAAATGTTGTAATTGGTTTTGTTCCACCCGTCAACGGAACAGGTTTAGTGAATCCTTTGGTGGTTTGCCAAAGGCGAGGACGTAAGCTGGGTATAAGCTGAATCTCGTAAAAATCTCCGTCTCACTCTCTCTTTCCCTATTTTTTATTTTCAGTACATATTTAAAATTGCGTGGATGATTTAAATTAAAAATCAAATATACTACGCATATTTGAAAATCAAGTAACCTTAAAGATTAATTTTGATTTGGGTTGCGTAAACCGAAAGGGAGTACGTTGGTGAAACCATATCTTGTGGAAACCATACGGGAGTATGTTTCTTGGTTAAACACTCAAAGATAAATTAACTAAAAGTTTATTTGAGTTTTGAATATTTGGAAAGAGTGATTGAATGTTGTATTGAACATCATATTAAGCAAATCCATATATACAGGGCTTGATTAAAATTTATAACTAGGGCTTACTACAAAAGTTTTATTGTGTTTGTGAAAGGATTGTTGAATATTAAATTACATTCTTCACAAGGTTTTCAAATTCATAATCATGGGGCTTATATAAAAAAACAAACAATCTCAAGATTTTATATTACCAAAGTGTTAAAAACTTTATATCTTGGTTTGGTTGTTTGATGTTTAACTTGTATTTGGCAATTAAATTGATTGTTTGGTTTGAAGATTGTGTTTAATTGATTGGTTGTTTAATTATGTTATTGATTGGACAAAAGAACTAAGTTCTTGTGTGATTGGTGAAATTAAACAAACAAGTTAAAGAATTGGTTAAGTGTTTAAAGAAGTTAAGGATTCTTAAAAGAAGTTAAAAGAAATTTAAAAGCCAATTCACCCCCCCTCCTCTTGGGAAGCTATTCCTAATTTCAGAGTGTTTAAGCGTGGGGTATTGCTTGTAAAGGTTTTGTTCCATCCGTCAACGGAACAGGTTTAGTGAATCCTTTGATGGTTTGCCAAAGGCGAGGACGTAGGTTGGGTATAAGCTAAACCTCGTAAAAATCTCCGTCTCACTCTCTCTTTCCCTATTCTTTATTTTTAGTGCATATTTAAATTGTGTGGATGATTTAAATTTGAAAATCATATAAACTATGTATATTTGGAAATCAAACAAACTTAAGGTTTAATTTTGATTTGGGTTGCAGAAACCGAAAGGGAGTATGTTGGTTACACCATATCTTGCGGAAACCATACGGGAGTACGTTACTTGATTAACATCCCAAAATAAATTTACCAAGAGTTTATTTGAGTTCTAAATATTTGGAAAGAGTGATTGGATTCATCTATACAGGGTTTTACATCAGCAAACATAAAATTCTCATTCAATACGGGGCTTGGTTCAAATTTGGCTAATATCAACAAACAACCATTTTGAGTTTTTATATTCCATAAGTGCCGTGTATTGGCTTGTTTGTTTGCTTTCTAATTATAGTTGATTAGTTTGGTTGAATGATTGGATGTTTGTATGGTCAAGGATTAAATAAAGAAACTAAGTTCTTGAGTGTTTAACAAATTAAACAAATAAGTCACAAATTGGTTAAAAGAAATAAAATAATTTTAAGAATTCTAAAAATGAATTAAAAGAAATTTTTAAAAGCCAATTCACCCCCCCCCCCTCTTGGGAAGTTATTCCTAATTTCAATAATCTATAAGGATGTTAACTCTACCTCAAATGAATTGAAGAAAAATAGGATTGGATTAATCTCAAGGATTTGTAAAACCATAAACTATTGGCTTGAAAACACTAAAAGGGTCAACGTCATGGATTAGAGACTCTAAAATGATAGTTCTGGAAGTGAGGAGAGGTTGATCTCAAGGATTAGAGATTCAAATCTAATGATTATACAAACTGTGAGTAGTACTCATAAAAGGTATATGGGAGTGGAACCAAGAGATTTGGTGCCCTAAATTGTCACTTAAGAAATGATGAAGACTGGCCTTAGGGGTTAGGGACTCAAAATAATCAATTATGAAAATGATGGGAGTGGCCTTAAGGGTTAAGATCTTGAACTAACAATTATGGAATTGATGAAGGGAATGACCTCACGGGTTAGGGACCCAAACTTTTCGATTATGAAAATGATGAAATGATTAATCTTAGGGTTTAAGGACCCCAAACTAACTTCCCCAAGTGATAAAACAAGTGCATAGAGAGTAGAAGTAAGAGTTCTTATCCTGAACTAACAAATCTAAAATGACAATGAAAAATACAAAACAATTGCATATATATATATAGAAGGAGATGCAAGAATTGACATTACATTTACCTAAAAAAGCATCATGAAATTGATTTGCTTCATCATTGCCTGAAGCTATGGATTATGGAAATCTCTTGTTTATATTGACTTAGGAAGGCTTCAAAGAACCTTTTGAAAGATATTTGCATCAGGATGATGATTTGAATTAGGGTGGTTGATTCAATAGGCTTCTAACTATCTTAAAAAAATCCAAGACAAACATATGAGATTACATCAACAAGTATGCATGTAATCAATGGATTAATACAAATAAAAGATGAACATGAGAAATATATAGCAAATGCAAACTCAAAAAGAAAGAAATCTACTAATTCCCACTGACCACCTTCTCCAACCTCATGTTTTTTATTCTAGGGCTTTTCCCCTTAGTCTTTCCTCCCAATTGAAGGTGAATTTTCTTTGTCCTTTTAGTGCACACCTAGCCCTTATTTATAAAGAAATAGAATGAGGAATTGTCCTAAAGCTATGCTCCTTCAAAATACCCCTTAAAAATGAATTGAGGCTTCCCACCTTGCCCAAAAGGCCGTCTTGGTATCCTACCTTATTGTAAGTAAGGAATGTTTAAAATATGATATGGATACACAATTATCCTTACAAAATTGGTCTCCAACCCCACAACATGGAATTGGAGCCTAGAATTGACAAAATGATAAAGACTTTAGCTTTCCCACAAACAAATAAATATGGATTATTAGATATTTTGAAAAAAATGCTAACTTAAAAATGCATTCGGTTAAAATGGTCATAGATTAACAAGACTAATTTTAAAAAATATAGAATAATTTGTAGTATTCATCACATAAGATACCTAACTCTGCCTGTGATGCACTTAATGTCCTAATTTTTTCACACACAGCCGGTCCCAAGCCCGGGTAAAGGAGAAGGGTTGCGTTAGGTAGCTGACAACCATCGTAAAATTTGTCAGATCACTATGATATGAATCCTTAACGAATATTTGCTAGAGCATCCCCTATGACTGACACGTTGCATTTGAACCACCTAGGTGTAGCGAAAAGTTGGTGAGGGTGGGCTAGGTCGTCGCCTTGAAGCGATGCGCCATGTCGGCACCCGGGTATGGTGTCAAATATGTGAGGGTTCCTGCATCATTCTAGACGTGGGCAGGAAAAAATAGTAGTTCAAGAAACTAGGATTAGATTAGCAACTTGGAATATAAGGACACTTATGGGTAAAAACATGGAAATTGTGAATACAATGATTAGAATAAGAATAAATATAATTTGTCTTCAAAAACTAAGCGGGTGGGGGAGAAAGCTAGAAAAATCGATAAATCAGGATTTAAACTTTGGTACACTAGAAAAGAAAAATATAAGAATGGAGTAGGCCTTATTATAAACAAAAACTTAAAAGATAGCGTTGTGGATGTAACTAGAGTAAGGGTTAGAATCATAAAAATCAAGATGGTATTAGGACAAGAGATAATAAATATCATTAGTGCTTACGCTTCTCAAGTTGGCTTAGTAGAAAATCTTAAGAGACAATTTTGGAAAGATATGGATAGTATTATACAAGGCATACCAGGGACTGAGAAAAAAATTATAGGAGGAGATCTGAATGGACACATTGGAAAAGATAATAAAAATTATGAGAGGATACATAGAGGATATGGATATGGAGACAAAAATGAGTATGGGGAGATGATCTTAGACTTTGTTATGTCATATGATTTTAGTATAATGAATACTTACTTTCAGAAGAGAGAAGAACACTTAATAACCTTTAAAAGTGGACAAAATAGAAGTCAAATAGATTTTATTTTTATTTTTTTAACTAGGAGGGTAGATCATTTATCATGCAAGGATTGTAAAGTTATTCCAAGTGAAAGCCTAACCACACAACACAGAGTCTTAGTGTTAGATATATGTATTAAAAAATGGAAGAAAAGGGATAAAATAAACCAGTGTACGAGACTTAGATGGTGGAACCTAAAAGGAGGAAATATAATAAAATTTAAAGATAAAATGATCAAAGATGGGGATTGGACCATAGAGGATGGGATAGATATAAATACTCTTTGGAATAGATTAGCTAGCTCTATTAAAAAGATACCAAAATAGATTTTAGGTGAATCAAGGGGAAGATTCTCGAATAGTAAAGAGAGTTGGTGGTGGGATAAAGATGTACAAAAAATCACAAACAAAAAGAATTTGGTATAAAACATGACAAAAATGTAGAAACAGAGATAACTTTGAAAAATATAAGGAGGCAAGAAAAGATGCAAAAAGGGCCATTAGTGAAGCTAAATATAGATCTTTTAATAGTTTGTATGATAGATTACGTACAAAAGAAAGGAAAAGAGATATATTTAAACTTGCTAAAGTTAGAGAAAGGAAGAGTAAAGATTTAGGAAATGTAAAATGTATAAAAAGTGAGGATGATATTGTAACGACCTACTTCAATTTTCACATTTTTTTCCTTTTATAATAAAACCAATATAATAAATCTAGTAGATCATGATCCACCTGGACCCGTGGGTACCAGGGATACATCAGAAAATAGCACGGAAGCCTAAGCAGTAGGAAACATAAAATCATAAATAACTTATAACCATATAAAATACCATCTATCATAATACCAGAGTTACTATATCCATTGTAATTACATATGTAAACCACCCAAAAGAGTCCTAGGGTCACTTCCCACAAAAATCCATCTGACCCTATCACAAAATACATACCCTTCAAAGAGGGCAGATCAGCCGTAACTATCACAGTGGAGCTTTATCCGCTCTCCTATTCGGGGCTCCTAAAATGTTTATGAAATTTAGGGGTGAGACACCTCTCAATAAGGTAAATAAACTAATACTAGTGTGTGGCAACATGAGTTTGTTCGTGTTATACATAAAAGCATACATAAGCATATTAAGTAAATATGTTTGTATCATTTCTAGGAAAAACATGTATAAATATACCATGATAGAACATACTGGATTTTCATAACATAAATCATCTCATATAGTAATGATATGAAAACAATCCTAGTAGGTTAGCTGGTTGTTATCATGTATTACCCCCACATGACTGGGTTGTGTGGCTCGAAGGCGGGACCTGACAATGGTTGGCCAACCACTGCCAAGTCAAAAGTACAGTCTGTAAGTCTGATGGGTCTGTCATACCTAGTCCGTACACCAAAGGTGCTCACACTTCTCAAAAACCACATCGACTATCCATCCTCATGCTACTCCGTACAGCAGCGTTAACACAATATCGTGATGATCACGAACACATAGCAGCGGTATCGTGCAAATGCTAGCCTAGATCAAGCTAACCAGATTC
Organism: Malania oleifera; assembly: GCF_029873635.1. Taxonomy (NCBI): domain Eukaryota; kingdom Viridiplantae; phylum Streptophyta; class Magnoliopsida; order Santalales; family Ximeniaceae; genus Malania; species Malania oleifera. The sequence goes on along the minus strand of NC_080423.1, from coordinate 41,946,784 downwards.
TGATAACATATAGCATATAATCAAACTGTGATACATGGATATTTCATACTATTAATTTCCAAATCAATATCATCACATCATTTTGCATATATACATCATGAAAATCATTGGCCCGTATGCCGGCATTTCATATTTTTACGATAACTTGGCCCATACACCGGAAAATTATATCCATAGCTCAACTCGTACGCCAGAAAATCATATCCATAGCTCGGCCCGTACATCGAAAATCATATCCATAGCTCAGCCCATACGCCGACAAATCATATTCATAGTTCGGCTCATACGCCAGCAAAATATATCCATAGCTTGGCTTGTACGCCGGAAAAACATATATAAAATTCTCGGTCCGTACTCCAATTTTCATTACAAAAATCTATACCATTATTATGTTCCCAAAAAATAGTTATTCATAACAAATTCTACTCATGCCACACAAAATGGGTATTTCGTATATTTCAAACATATTGTCATTTTTAACAGTATTTTCCAACATAATGCCTAAATATATATAAAGACATATATTTCCTTGAAATCAAATGCTATAAAATCATACTTATAATTTTCATAATCAACTAACTTAGTTTATCCCCTTACTTGTTCTTAAAAAGCCCCTAAGATAAACAGTCATGCACCCGCAGGATTTCCCATTCAACACCCTGAAAATGATATTTTTCATAACTAAATTTCAGTATTTCTACGCGAACTATGCTTTTTACAACTATTAAGAAGTCAAATACTGAGTAGAAAACCTTACCCTAAATTTGGGATGAATTTCCAAACTCGACCCACCGACGATCCGCTCCAACAGATATGCAGAGAACTTCCCCAAGAGTGTTGTGGTTGCTTCAAATCGTCGAACCGGCAGAAGATTGGTTTGAAATCTTAGAGAGAAGTTAGGGAAAACGAAATAAGGAGAGAGAGAGAGAGAGAGAGAGAGAGAGAGAGAGAAAGAAAGAAATTTTCGCAGGTTTTCGGCCATAAAATGAGGGTTAAACCTATTTATACACTGACCTTCGTCGAAGAGCCACGTCACCTCATCGACGATGTCATGAAGACAACTCATCGATGAACTCTCTCCTCGTCGATGAAATTTAGAATCACCCAAAACCCCCTCTCGGTATTTTCTCGTCGATGAGCCCAATACGTTGCGTCATTGACGAAGACTTGTTGTGCCCCCTTTTTATTTCCTTTTATCCCTATTTTATTATTTAAATATTATAATTTCTTTGGATTGCTACATTCTCCCCTCATTATAAAATTTCGTCCTCAAAATTTGCTATTCACGTAGTTCATCATCCTTTAAAACAAAATGGTCAACTTATTTTATTACTTACCCTCACTTATGGCAAAGGAATACCATAGTTACATTCCGAGTCCTAGGGGATTACATAGACATAATAAAATTCTCCCAAAACTAAAATATCACTTACTAATTAAACTATTACACATAACTGCAAAAGAAATATAACCTAATTATTCACATTTTACCTTGGTTAAACTTCTTGAAATAATTGCGGATACTTCTGTCTCATTTGCTCCTCAGACTCCCAAGAAGCCTTTTCTTCGATATGATTCCTCCACAAAACTTTGACCAGAGGAATCTTTTTGTTACGTAACTCTTGTACTTTCCTATCCAGAATCTGTACTAGCACCTCCTCGTACACAAGTGAATCACTGAGCTCTAATTCACCATAACTGAAAATATGAAAAAGGTCTGGGACGTATTTCCTCAACATGGAAATGTGGAATACGTCGTGCATCTTGGATAATATGGGTGACAATGCTAGCCTGTAGGCCACCGGCCCAACTTTATCTAGAATCTCAAATGGACCGATAAACCTAGGGCTAAGTTTATCCTTCTTTCCAAATCGCATAACCCCTTTTAATGGAACTATCTTCAGAAATATATGATCCCCAACATCGAATTCCAATTCCCTACGGCGGTTATCAGCGTAGCTTTTCTATAGGCTCTAAGCTGCACTGATTCTGTCTCTGATAAGCCGAACCTTATCATACGCTTGCTGAACAAGCTCTGGTCCCACAATTCGCCGCTCATCCACTTCATCCCAAAATAAAGGAGAACGACATCTCCTACCGTACAATGCTTCAAATGGTGTCATGCCAATGCTGGTCTGATAACTGTTATTATACGTGAATTCCACCAGCGACATGAACTGAGTCCAACTATCCCTAAAACCTAATAAATATGCTCGAAGCATATCCTCTAATATTTGTATCTTCCTCTTAGTATGCCCATCTGATTGAGGATGGAATGTCATGCTAAACGATAACTGAGACCCTAGTACTTCCTGCAAACTTTTCCAAAAACATGACGTAAAGCACGAGTCTCGATGTGACACAATAGATATTGGCACCCCATGAGAATGAACTATCTCTTGAATGTAAATCACTGCCAAATGATTGAGGGAGTAGCTAATCTTGATAGGTAAGAAATGGGCAGTCTTAGTCAAACAGTCAACAATCACCCAAATGGCATTCTGGCCCTACAATGTCGTCGGCAGTCCTGACACAAAATCCATAGATATATGATCTCACTTCCATTCTAGGATAAATAATGGTTGTAACTACCCTACCGGTCTCTGGTGCTCAGCTTTTACCTACCGGCATATCAAGCACTGGGCTACATATTCAGCAATCTCTTTCTTCATACCACTCCACCAATACAACTCTCGCAGATCCTTATATATCTTCGTACTGCCACGATGAACTGTGTACAAAGATCTGTGAGCCTCTTCCAAGATAGTCTTTTTGATCTTAGTATCGATAGGAATGCATAATCTAGAACAGAACCGCAAAGCTCCGTCGTCTGCAACACTAAATTCCTCCCCCTGACCACTTTGCACTTTATCCATCACCTCTACTAATTTTGGCTCTTCTTTCTGAGTAACTTTAATTCTTTCCTGCAGAGTAGGTTGCACTACTAAACTGGCAATACATACCTGAGGATCACTTCCAACTAATTTGATGCCGAGTCTCTTTAGATCCATCATAATTGGATACTGGATCTCCATAACTACCAACGTTGATTCACTAGACTTCTTGTTCAACGCGTCAACTACCGCGTTAGCCTTCCCTGGGTGGTAACTGATAGTGCAGTCAAAATCCTTAATTAGCTCCAACCACAACTTCTCTGCCTCATGTTCATTTCCTTCTGCGTGAAAAAGTACTTCAAACTCTTGTAGTCAGAAAAGATCTCACACCGCTAGCCATATAGGTAATGCCTCCAAATCTTCAATACGTGTACAACTGCAGCCAATTCAAGATCATGGATAGGGTAGTTCTTTTCATATGCTTTCAACTATCTGGAAGCATACGCCACCACCCCTGCCATGTTGCATCAACATACATCCAAGTCCTTTCAAGGATGCATCACTGTAAATGACATAACCCTCACCCCCTGATAAGATGATCAATATTGGTGTTGTGACTAGCCTCTGCTTCAATTCCTAGAAACTCTACTCACAGTTGTCGTCCCACTCAAATATGACATTTTTCCTATTCAGTCATGTTAAAGGTCCTGATAATACTGAGAATCCCTCAACGAAATGACGGTAATACCCAACTAACCCGAAGAAACTCCTGATTTCCTAGACATTCCTTGGTCTAGCCCAATTCACGACCGCCTTAATCTTACTAGGATCCATAGAAATACCATCTCCAAAAATAACATGCCCCAAAAACATGACCTTCTCAAGCTAGAAGTCACATTTACTGAATTTAGCGTACAACTTCTTTTCCCGAAGCGTTTGCTGAACCTGCCTCAAGTGCATCTCATGCTCCTCATAACTCCTCGAATAGACCAGTACATCATCAATAAAAATAACAACAAACTGATCTAGATATGGATGAAAAATCATATTCATCAAATTCATAAATATAACAGGAGCATTCGTGAAACCAAATGGTATAACAAGGAACTCGTAATGCCCCGTACCTAGTCTTGAAGGCCGTCTTTGAGACGTCTTCGACTTTCACTTTTACCTGATGATAGTCGGATCTGAGGTCAATCTTCGAATACACTCATGTACCCTGGAGCTGGTCAAACAAATCATCTATACGGGGTAGAGGATATTTGTTCTTGACTGTCACTTTATTAATCTCCCTATAATCTATTCACATCTTCATAGACCCGTCCTTTTTCTTCACAAATAATACTGGAGCTCCCCACGGAAATACACTAGATCATATGAAGCCCTTATCAAGCAGATCTTGCAACTGATTCTTCAATTCTGCCAATTCTATCGGCGCTATTTGGTAAGGTACTTTGGAAATCGGCGTTGTACCTAAAAGTATATCAATAGGAAAATCTACCTCACGATCAGGTGGCAAGCCTGGTAACTCATCTGGGAACACATTTGTAAACTCTTTTACTATAGGCGTGCTAGCAAGTTTCAATTCATTCTCTGACATCTCCTTCATAACTACCACAAACCCCTAACAACCACTCAACAATAGTCTTCTGGCCTGGATAGCTAAAACTAGCTAAGGCGGGGATTGCACTTGCAACCCTACGAACTTAAATTCTGCTCGTCTTGGAGGTCTAAATATCACTTCTCGTGAATGACACTCTATGTTGGCAAAATTAGTTGCTAGCCAATTCATGCCGAAGATCTCATCGAATCTATGCATATCCAGCACTATTAAATCGACCTACAAGATTTTTCCTTGAATCTCTAATGAACAACCCCAGAGCATCCTATTACACCTCACTGCTATCTTAGTCAGTGTGGATACCAATAATTCAGTATCTAACAACTGTGTTTCTGCCCCACATAGTCTAGTGCACTCCAAAGACACAAACGAGTGTGTAGCTCCTGAATAAAATGATGCAATAACTTTAAAAGAAAGCATACTAACCATACTTGTCACCACGTCACCGACTATCTCAACATCATCTGGCGTCAGAGCGAACACTCTGGCTGGAGTCATATTCCTCTACTAAGCCCCACGTGGCGCCTGGTAACCTCCTTTGTACAGTCTGGGTGCAGGAGCTGCATCTGGTGGTGTAAGATAGTCTCGCACCATGTGCCCTGGTCTACCGCAGCGATAGCAGACAACTCCACTTGCTCGACACTCTCCCCGGTGTCTCCTCCCACAAGTCTAACAAATAGGGGGACCCTACACTGCCTGAACCTCACGTTCTCCAGTCTCCTGCCTCCATCCTCTGCCATGGTTTCCTATCCTCCACTGATTCTATCTAGGACTCTGCTAATAGTCTAAAGATGCAGATCTCTTCCTCTATCCGCGCTCCTCTGCATCCAGACACTCACCAACCTCTGCCAAGGTTGCTCTATCAACTAGCTTAGCAAAATCTTGGACTCGTAGCACTACCACTTGCTTGAATATACTTCGCCTCAAACCTCTTTCAAACTGCCTCGCTTTCTTCACCTCATCAGGGACAATATACGGAGCAAAACGAGAAAGCTCGATAAAACGCATCACATACTACTGGACTGCTAATTGTTCTTGCTTCAAACTTAGGAACTCCTCCACTTTAACCTCCCTGACAGTAGCTGGAAAATATCTATCGAAGAACAATTCCTTAAACCGATCCCAATTCATGGCTATCAGTGTAGTCCTCTACTGCTCCAAAAGCCTCACAGCAGTCCACCACCTCTCCGTTTCTCCTATTAGTTTATAGGTGACGAAGAGAACCCTCTGTTCTTCTGTACACTGTAGCACCACCAAGACTTTCTTGGTCCCCTGCATCCAGTTCTCAGCAGCTGCAGGATCGAGTCCTCTTGAGAATTTTGGAGGATTCATCTTCGTAAACTTCTCTATAATGCACCTATGGCCTGCCAACAGACCACCCTGCTCCCTAGAGCTCCTAGCAATCTCAGCCATAACCTGCTGAGTCACGCTACGTAATACTGTGTCAGAGTCTGTCCCACCTGCACCTGAGGGCCTTGCCCCATCACTGCCACTCGCATAGGCACTACCTCCTCCTGGATCCATCTTGAAAAACAACAAACACAACCTAGAAATCCTATCCTTATAATTTACCCTCTTAACCTAGCCTCTTATCTCAACACTCTCAACTTATTTCTAACCTCAGTTCTACATTCTAGGAACATAACCCGATAATAGTTTACTATGGTTTTCATGAAATCGTCACCTCAGAAAAAACATAAAAACCACCATGGAAGTCCCGCCTCTAGACTATAGAACAAAATCTTAAATCACTTTCCTATACTCTAGTATCGTTTCCGCTGCACTCTAGAGTCTATAGAACCTAGCAACCTAGGCTCTAATACCAGACTGTAACGACTTGCTTCAATTTTCACTTTTTTTTTCTTTTATAATAAAACCAATATAATAAATCCAACAGATCATAATCCACCTGGATCCATGGGTACCAGGGATACATCAGAAAATAGCATGGAAGCCTAAGCAGTAGGAAACCTTAAATCATAAATAATTCATAATATCATATACAATACCATCCATCACAACACTAGAGGTACTATATCCATTGTAATTACATATGTAAACCACCCAAAAGAGTTCTAGGGTCACTTCCCACAAAAATCCATCTGACCCTATTACAAAATACATACCCTTCAGAGAGGGCATATCAGTCGTAACTATCACAGCAGAGCTTTATCCGCTCTTCTATCCGGGGCTCCTGAAATGTTTATGAAATTTAAGGGTGTGACACCTCTCAGTAAGGGAAATAAACTAATACTAGTGTGTGGCAACATGCGTTTGTCCGTATTATACATACAAGCATATATAAGCATATCAAGTAAATATGTGTAAAGATCCGGAAGTTTAAAAGGATTAAAATAATTTAGAAATAAATAAAATAACAAATAAATAAATAAAAAGAATGACATGGGAAAAAAAATTAGTTAAGTAACTAAATTATTAGTTGTTAAATTAAATATTATCACATTGGATTTAAAAAATAATAATAATTAAAATAAGATATATATATATATATATATATATATAAGTAAGTTAATATATATATAAATATATAAGTTAAAGTAATATAATATATATTAATATATATATATATATATATATATATAAAGTAATTTGAAGAAGAAAGAAGAAGTAGAGAAGTAGCACGCGGCCCCCCACCCTCCTGAAAAATTTTATTTCTCCTGCACGCCAGCCACTTCCATCTCCGCCTTTCTCCTTCTCTCAATTTCTCGGTGAATTGGTAGCGGATCGGGAAACGGAAGGTGCCATTGGATTCCTAGTTTCGCTGCCGACATTTCTACTGGAGCAGATTGGTTGTGGGAACGACTTAGGCACTGCTCCTGGGGAAAGGTAATTTTTTCCCATTTTCTCAATTTTACTTTAAATCTGCTGTTAAATCGGTGAATGGGTACCACCACGTGGTCCTAGTTGTCGTCGTCGTCATCATTTTGATGTACGTAATTTTTCAATTGGGATTTTCTAAGCCCTACTTCAAAGCGAAAGTGGGATTTGGGAAATTTGGCAAATTAGTTAAATATGCGGGTATAACTGTAAATTGAAAATTATGACCCTAGAAAATATTTAAATAGTATGTTATTTAGAAATAATTTAAATGAAATTAGGGTTTTTGAATCAGGGCTCGGGTAAGCGCCGCGGGTGTAATTTTGGGTCCCGCAGGCATAATTTAGAAAATTAAGTGGGAGTGTTAAATATTAGTTTAAATGTTAATTTGAGGTGTGTGGAGCCTAGGGAAGGCTAGATGGGTAGTATTTTGGGGAAATGAATTAATTAATTTGGAAAATTTAGTAATTTGACTATATTTAAGGGTATATTTAATTATTTAGAATTTATGGGCCTAGAAATTATTAAAATAATATTTTATTCAGGAATAATTTATTGGAACTAGGAATTTAATTTCAGGATTCGGGTGAACGCCACAGGCATCTTTTCGGGGTCCCTGTTGGCGTAGTTCAAGAAACAAGGTAAGGGAGAAATTTATATATTAAATCAGGTTTTTCATGAATTAAAAATGAACATGTGTTATTTATATATATATGTTTTTATGTGGGTTTAAAATGCCAGCCATGAAATTTATGTTTTCTGAGCCTAGGAATGTTGATATAGTTATGTATGTGTGAAAGTAAACAAACGAAAGTGAAAGGAATTTTCTAAGGAATTATGTAAGAAATGAAGTGTATTTTGAGCATGTAAATGTTAAATGTGGGTTGGCTTATTTTATGAGAAATATGTATGACTTTTACTGCTAAATTATATGTTAAATGTGTGAGATGCAGACTAAGTAAGTAAAACAATGAGAATAAAATATGATATGGACAATGTTGCTTGTGTATGTTAAAGGCAACCATGTAAATGTAAGACAGCTGAAAGAGAGCCATGTTAGCAGATCTAACACACTTCTGTGAAGACTAACTGATGACAGCTAAAAGGAGCTGTGTTAGCAGATTTAGCACGTTTCTACGTAGACTAACTGATGATGGCTAAAGACCAGCTGTAGTATGAAGTAATGAAATGAAAGAGAGCCATGTTAGCAGATCTAGTACACTTCTGTGAAAACTAACTGATGACAGCTAAAAGGAGCTGTGTTAGCAGATTTAGCACGTTTCTACGTAGACTAATTGATGATGGCTAAAGACCAGCTGTAGTACGAAGTAATGAAATGAAATGTTATGCAATGAAATGACTGATGAAATGGTAATGAAATGTAATGACAAAGGCAAATGATGTAAATGGGAAAAAGTCACTTAAAGTGAAATGAAATGCAAAGTTAAGTTATGAACAGGAATGAATGTGCATGAATGTATAATGACAGAATAGAATGATGTATTATGATAATAGAAGTATGTATGTATGTATGTAGAACATGTTATGATTGGGCGAGGCATACTCTTCGCCTGAGGGCTTGCTGAGTAAGGCGAGTGCACTAGTAGCTTTAGATGTGGCAGTAGCTGCATAAAACACTAGGGCAGAGGGAACCTACTTGTATGGGCGGGTAGGATTCCCTATCCTTAGGGCCTTTGCCGGTAAACTATTGTTGAACTGTGTGAGTACGAGATTAATCTACCACTTGAGGGCTTACTGAGTAAGGTGAGTGCTCTGATATGTTTTAATTGTGACCTTAGGGTTACCTAAGTATCAAAGCAGAGGGGTGCTACTTGTATGGGCGGGTAATCACCCCTATCCTTGGGTAATCTCGTGCGTTAAATATTTGCATGTGATTGTTTAGGTTCAGAAAATGATTTCAATATTATATGATAATTTGCAAATGAAATAAAAATGATATCTATCTATCTCATATTGGCCACACGCTGTTTTAATATGTGTATTTCTTCCCTTACTGAGATGTGTCTCACCTGAATATGATTTTTTCTTTTTCAGGACATCCTCGAGGTCGAGCTTAGGGAGCTCGACGGTATTTATCATTTTGAGGGACTTAAAGAGAAAGGGTATATTTTCGAAACACTTTGAGGGAATGTAAATATTTATGTTTTAAGTTTTTATGTTTTAATCCTGTTGAGAACAGGATGGTTGTGAAAATACGGAAATGCTTTTGGAGATGTATGTATATATGGGAATGCAGGTGTTGGATGGATACTTTGGATTATAGATAGAAATTAGTAAACTCTGGTATTGTGCTATATGGAGATTTTGTTTATGTTTTCCGCTACGTATGTTATGTTAATTATGGATTATCAAGGATTTTATCCGATATAAAGCGCTGGACCCGGGTTTAAGGGTTTAGGGCGTTACAATATGTTTATATCATTTTTGGGAAAAACATGTATAAATATACCATGGTAGAACATTCTGGATTTTCATAACATAAATCATCTCATATAGTAATAATACGAAGACAATCTTGGTAGGTTAGTTGGTCGTTGTCATGTATTACCCCCACATGATTGGGTTGTGTGGCTCGAAGGCGGGACCTGACAATGGTTGGCCAACCACTACCAAGTCAAAAGTACAATTTGTAAATCCGATGGGTCTGCCACACCTGGTTCATACACTAGGGGCACTCACACTTCTTAAAACCATATCGACTATCCGTCATCACACTACTCCATACAGTAGTGTTAACATAATATCGTGATAATTACGAACACATAGCAGCGGTACCATGTAAGTGCTAGCCTAAACCAAGTCAACTAGTTTCTGATAACATATAGCATATAATCAAACTATGATACATAGATATTTCATACTATTAATTGCCAAATCAATATCATCACATCATTTTGCATATATACATCATGAAAATCATCGGCCCGTATGCCGACATTTCATATTTTTACCATAACTTGGCCCGTACGCGCGACAAATCATATCCATAGCTTGGCTTGTATGCCGGCAAATCATATCCATAGCTCGTCCCGTATGCTGACAAATCATATCCATAGCTTGGTCCGTATGCTGGCAAATCATATTCATAGCTCGACCCATACGCTGGCAAAACATATTCATAGCTCAACCCGTACGCCGACAAAACTTATATAAAATTCTCGGTCTGTATGCCGATTTTCATTTCAAAATTCCATATCATTATCATGTTCCTAGAAAACAGTTATTCATAACAAATTCTACTCATGCCACACAAAAATGGGTATTTCGTATATTTCAAACATATTGTCATTTTTAATAGTATTTTCCAACATAATGCCTAAATATATATAAATACATATATTTTCTTGAAATCAAATGTTATAAAATCATACTTATAATTTTGATAATCAACTAGCTTAGTTTATCTCCTTACCTGATTCTTGAAAACCCCCTAAGATAAATAGTCCTGCACCTGCAAGATTCCCCTTTCAACACCCTAAAAATGATATTTTCTAGAACTAAATTTCAGTATTTCTATGCGTACTACGCTTTCTACAACTGTCAAGAAGTTAAATACTAAGTAGAAAGTCTTACCCTGAATTTGGGATGAATTTCCAAACTCGACCCACCTTCGATCCACTCCAGCAGATATGCAGAGAACTTCCCTAGGAGTGTCGTGGTGGCTTTAGATCATCGAACCGGCAGAAGATTGGCCCGAAATCTTAGAGAGAAGTTAGAGAAAACGAAATAAGGAGAGAGAGAGAGACATTCCCGCAGGTTTTCAACCATAAAATGAGGGTTAAACCTATTTATACACTGACCTTTGTCGACGAGCCACGTCACCTTGTTGACGAGGTCATGAAGACAACTCGTCGACGAACTCTCTCCTCATCGACGAAATTCAAAATCACCCAATACCCCCTCTCGGTATTTTTTGTCGACGAAGTGCACCCTCGTCGACAAGCCCAATACGTCGCGTCGTCAACGAAGACCTGCTGTACCCCCTTTTTATTTTCTTTTCTCCCTCTTTTATTATTTAAATATTATAATTTCTCTGGGTCGCTATAGATATTGTCTTGGTTAAGGACGAAGATATTAAAGAAATATGGTGAAGTTACTTTAGTAAGTTGTTTAATGAAAACCAAATAGAAGGCTTAAACTAAGAATTGTCAAATAAGAAAAAGACTAAAAATATAAAATTTTTTCGCAAAATTAGAGTTAACGAAGTTAAGTTTGCACTATAAAAAATGAAAAATGGGAAAGCTATGGGATTAGATAACAACCCAATTGAAGTTTGGAAATGCTTGGGTGATAACAGAATTATATGGTTAACTAATTTATTTAATACAATTATAAAAACTAAGAAAATGTCAGATGAATGGAGGAAAAACATTTTAATGCCTATACACAAAAATAAAGGAGATATTCAAAATTGTAGTAACTATCGTGGAATTAAACTTATGAGTCATACAATGAAACTATGAGAAAGGGTAGTTGAACAAAGATTAAAGGTTAGAAACGAAGATCTCAGAAAATCAATTTAATTTTATGCCTAGGAGATCTACCACAGAAGTTATTTATCTTTTAAGAAGATTAATGGAAAAGTTTAGGGAAAAGAAGAGAGATTTGCATATGATATTTATTGATCTTGAAAAAGCACATGATAGGATACCTAGGGAAGTTCTATGGAGGGTTTTAGAAAAAAAAAAAAGGTGTATGTTATAGGTATACCGATATCATTAAGGATATGTATGATGGAGTACTGACTAGTATAAGGACTATAGATGGGGAAATTAGAGAATTTCCAATTATCATAGGTGTATATCAAGAATTGACTTTGAGTCCTTATTGTTTTGCTTTAGTGATGAACCAATTGACTAGGAGTATTCAAAAGGAGGTTCCATGGTATATGTTGTTTGTAGATGATATTGTGTTAATTGACAAAACTAGGAACAGAGTAGAGACTGAGTTAGAATTATGAGGAGAAGTTTTGGAATCTAGAAGCTTTAGTATATGTAGAAATAAAATAGAATATATGAAATGTAATTTTAGTAATGATGGGAGGAATATTGGAGATAAAGTTAAACTCGATGATGAAGAAATAAATAGCACTTGTAGATTTCGATACCTTGGAACTATTATGCAAGCTGAAGGAGAAATTGAAGATGATGTAATGCATATAGTTAAAACAGGTTAGGTAAAATGGAGAAGTACTTCAAGTGTGCTACGTAATTGTAGAATACCCTTAAAATTGAAAGGGAAGTTTTATATAACAGTTATAAAACTAGCTATGTAAAAATCCCAAAAACAGAGATATAAAAAAATTAGTGGATTGATTTCAAAAAAATAAATAAATAAATAAAATAAAAAAATAATTAATTAAATTTTTAATTAATTAACTAATTAATTAATTGGATTTAAAATAAAAAAATTAATAAAAAAATATTAATTAATTAATTAATTAATTGGATATTAAAAAAAAGAAAAAAAAAGAAAAAAATCATAATAATTAAAATTTATTTTTTTTATTTTTTTAAATAAATATATTATTTTTAATATTAATTAAATATATATTTATTATTATTATTATTATTATTATTATTATTATTATTATTATTATTATTATTATTATTATAAATCTAATATCCTGAAGCTTCAAACTTCTCTACAGCCACCCCCCCACCTTTCTTCTTCTTCTTCTTTTATTTTATTTTATTTTATTTTATTTTCTCAGCAACTCTCTGCAATCTCTCTCTCTCCTCACGTTCTCTCTCCCTCTCTCCTCGATTTCGTGACGGATTTTCGTCCGATCGAAGATCCGAAGATACCACTGGACTCCATTCGCCGTTGCCATCATTTCTACCGAAGTGGATCGGTGGTAGGAGCGACATAAGCGTATTCCCTGGGGTAAGCTATTTTTCCATTTTTCTTTAATTTCTTGCAAAATGTAAGCCCAATTGATGAACGGACACCGCCACGAGAATCTAGGGATGATTCTCTACAAGTCTAGTGGGACGGAATTCTCGTGGGGGTGTCGGGCCAAAACTCCAAATTTGGGGTGCGGTAATTATTAAGAGACTTATTTTTAATTAATTAGCATTAATTTAGAAATGCTAAAATATTAAGCATTTGGGACTAAAGTAGGATTTCTGGAATTTATGCCCCGGGTGAGCGTCACGGGTGTAATTTTGGGACCCGCAGGCAAAATTCAGAAAATTAGGTGGAGATATTAAATAATAGTTTAAATATTAATTTGAGGTATATGAAGCTTAGGGAAGGCTAGATGAGTATTATTTTGGAGAAATAGATTAATTAATCTGAGAAAAATGTAAATTGTAGGAGTTAAATTTCGGGCGCCAAGGGCGTGAAATTTTGGGTCATAAGGAATTTATCAATAGTTAGGTAAGAGAATAAACTAAAGCAGTAATTTTTCATACAAATTATTATTGATTATGAGTAAATTTATTTTCAGAAAAGCATATGTTATATTGTGTATTACGAATAAAATGTACAATTGGGAAAATACTGTTATGATGATTAAAATGTATATGTATGTATGAGATGTAAGGAATTCATGATTTTAGAATATGAAGTATGACTTTTAATAGCATATGTGTGGCATGAATATTATTTTATGTGAAATGTATTATGATGTGAAAGATTTTACGAACAAAGCATAATTTCAGGTATTATGAAAATATGAGTTATGTTGTGATGGTTTTGATGATTATGTGATAAATAATGTATTTTCAGTATATATATACCTGAAATAATTTTGGCGCGAGGCCATATATTTATGTTATCGGTACGAGGCCGTATTTATGTTTTTGGCGCGAGGCCATATATTTATGTTATCGGCACGAGGCCGTATTTATGTTATTGGCGCGAGGCCATGTATTTATGTTATCGGCACGAGTCTGTATTTATGCTATCGGCACGAGGCAGTATTTATATTATTGGCGCGAGGCCATATTTACTATGATTTTGGCGCGAGGCCATATGTATGATTTCGGCGCGAGGCCGTATCTATGTTTTCGGCACGAGGCCGTAATGATGTTACGTATGATCATGTATTATATGTTTTCACAACCAGGATGTTAGTTTATTTCAGACCAGGAGCTCGGTACCGTAGCTATGGGTTAATTTTGGCACGAGGCCTTATTAGTACTACCGTCCCACGAGGAGATGGGAGATGGATAGTTGATGTGGCTTTTAGTAGAGTGTGGACGTCCACCTGGTAGTCCGGACCAGGCTGTGGCGGGCTCATCGTACTTACAGACATATTTGATTCGGCAGTGGTCGACCAGCCATTGTCGGGTCCCGCCTTCGGGCTGCACAACTCGTCATGGGGGGTAATACATGACATCAGCTAGCTATTCATCCTGGGTTTGTTTTCAGTACTACAGTTATAACAGATGATTTTATATATGATATGAATTATTAACAGATGTGAAAATATATGTTTACCCAGTACGATATGATGATGTTTATGGAATTATGAAATGTACTATATACGTATAAATGTATTAAATATTCATGTTGTCATACAGCTGTATTTATTTTATTTTCCCTTACTGAGAAGTGTCTCACTCCCAAACTTAATTAATTTTTCAGGAGCCCCTGAGAGACCGATGGGTTAGGGCCGCCGTTGAGCTAGTGAGATTACCCTATGAGAAGGGTAAGATTTTGTAATAGGGTCAGAGTTATTTTGTGTTTGACCCTAGAGATATTTTAATGTATGTGAGGATGTATAGAATGCTTTGGTATTATGTTTTATGATTGGATGTTTGAGATTTTATGTTTACTGTTGCTAGGTTTTTCGCTGTGTTTGACAGGTGTCCCCGCTACCCACGGGTTCGGGTTGACCATTTTATTTATTATGTGATATTTTATGTTAAGAAATTGAGGGACGTTACAAGCTATGCTATATGGATCAGAATGTTGGGCAACAAAGAAACATAATATCCAAAAAGTAAAAGTTATCGAGATGATAATGCTTAGATGGATGAGTGATATAACATTGAAAGATAAATTAAGGAATGAACATATTTGTGGTAAATTAGGTGTAACTCCTATAGAAAATAAGATAAGGGAGAGACGACTCAGATGGTATGGACACTTGCAACGTAGGCCACATAGTATACCTGTAAGGAAGAGTGACTTAGTTACTATGAGAGACAATAGAAGGGGTAGAGGTAAACCTAAAATAACTTGAGAGAAGATAGTAAAGATTTAATATCTTTTAATCTATCAAAAGAAATGATTTATGATCGCACAAATTGACGGAAAAAGATTCATATCACCGACCTCACTTAGTAAAACTAAAATTTGGTTTTGTTGTTGTTGTTGTGTTGTTGTTGTAGTAGCATATAAGATACTTCTTTATTTTTTCTGAGTCCAATTAAAGGGAATTTATGTTTTTTTTTTTTTTAAATTAAGAAGGATAATCAAAAGCCTCCTAAGAAATCGTGACTAGGACACAGTTCTATTACTGCAGATTGCAAAACGAAGAAAATGTGGAGGCTGAGTAGCCTCTTGCTTATTGCAGAAGAGGGTGGATAGGATTAGAAGGGAGTTGATCACCGGGTGCCGGGTGGGGTGTCAGAGTCGGGTAACGGTTGCCTTCTTCGAAAACCCAACACTTACTCCCTGCGCTCTCCTTTCCCTCCAAACCCGCCCAGATTTGGAGCCGCTTCCAACCCGGCGATGAGAGTACTGCTGACCGAAGATCGTGCGGCCGGCGCCGTTGCTGCCGGTGGAGGAGGTTACAGAGATGCCGAATCCCTCTTCAGATCGAAGCCCATATCTGAAATTCGCAATGTGGAGGTCGCCACCAGTAAGCAGATCCAGGACAAGAAGGAGGAGCTCAGGCAGCTGGTCGGCAATCGCTACCGCGATCTCATCGAGTCCGCCGACTCCATCGTCCTCATGAAGTCCTCCTCCGAGTCGATCTCCGCCAACATCTCTGCCATCCGCGACGGTATCCGTTCGCTCTCCGGCGGAGACAATAACGCGTCCGCCTTCGAAATCACGCCCAAATTGAAGACTCCTGATCTCACCAGAGCCAGAACATACGGCATTGCCTGCCGAGTAAAGTACCTCGTCGACACGCCAGAGAATATCTGGGGTTGTCTGGATGAGTCGATGTTTCTGGAGGCCGCCGCCCGGTACATCCGTGCAAAGCTGGTCCACCACAGCCTCCTAAAAAATGCCGACACCGATAACAGCAACATCTTGTCCAATTTTCCATTGCTCCAGCATCAGTGGCAGATTGTGGAGAGCTTCAAGACTCAGATTGCCCAGAGGAGTCGCGAAAGATTGTTGGAGCAGGGGCTTGGCATCGGTGCCTATGCGGACGCTCTGGCTGCAGCTGCTGTCATTGATGACCTTGACCCAAAGCAGGTTTTGGGTTTGCTCCTTGATTCGAGGAGATCGTGGATATCCCAAAAATTAGGTGCTTGTTCCGCAAATGCCACTTATTCTGTCGTTGTTTGTGTTTTTTGCGATGTATTGAGCATTATTCAGGTTAGTATAGGCCAAGTGGGGGAGTTGTTTTTGCAAGTGTTGAATGACATGCCCTTGTATTATAAAGTGATATTGGGTTCTCCTCCTGCTTCTCAATTGTTTGGTGGGATCCCAAACCCTGACCAGGAGGTGAGGCTGTGGATATTATTTAGGGATAAGCTAGAGTCGGTGACAGTGGTGCTTGACCGGGAGTTCATTTCCAACACTTGTTTGAATTGGTTGCGGAATTGTGGCCGAGAGATAATTGCTCGGATAAATGGGAGGTATTTGATTGATGCTATTGGCAGCGGTGAAGAGCTTGCTTCGGCTGAGAAATTGATACGGGAGATGATGGATAGCAAGGAAGTCTTGGAAGGGAGTTTGGATTGGCTCAGGAGCGTTTTTGGTTCTGAAATAGAGTTGCCTTGGAGCAGGATTCGAGAACTTGTTTTGAGTAATGATTCAGATCTATGGGATGAAATATTTGAAGATGCTTTTGTTCAGAGGATGAAAGCAATTATTGAATTGAAATTTGAGGAGTTACCAAGAGTTGCGAATGTGATTGATTCAGTTCGAGCAATTGCAATTACTCCTGGAGACAAGATTGATTTCCAGGTCTACTTGAACAGGCCTTCTACTGGTGGTGGGATTTGGTTTATGGAGCCAAATGTTAAAAGGACGGGTCTAGTCTCTGGTTTTAAAGTTCAACCTGAGGAGAATGATTTCCTTGGTCGTTTGAATGCATATCTTGGTCCTGAAGTTAGTCGAATTAGGGATGCAGTAGATAGCTGCTGTCACAGAGTGCTTGAGGAACTGTTATGTTTCTTAGAATCTCCAAAGGCTTCTTTAAGGTTGAAGGATCTAGCACTGTTTCTACAAAATAAGTGTTATGATAGCATATCAACCATACTTATGGAGCTTAAGTATGAGCTTGAGCAGCTATATGTTGCTATGGACAATGGCAACAAAGAGGGTGAGCATGTGCCTCCAACTATAATTGTTGAAAGATCTCTTTTCATTGGGCGGTTCTTGTTTGCACTCCAAAACCACTCAAAAAATGTTCCAGTGGTCCTTGGTTCACCGAGGTTCTGGGTCAATGAAACTGTTGCTGCAGTTTTTGACAGGTTACCATTCCTGTTGAGACATTCTGGTGTCACCATGGATTCTCCTATGTCTGATAGTCCTGGACGGCAGATGCTAACTCCTTCCAGAAGGCATACTTCGTTGGCTACTGCTGCGTTGCTTGGAGCAATTGACACTGCAAGCCCAAAACTTGAAGAACTTAGTAATATTACCAGGGATCTTTCCATTAGAGCTCACAGCTTGTGGATCTCATGGGTATCTGATAAACTTTCAGCTATTCTCTTGCAGGATCTCAAAAAAGACGAAGCATTATCAGCAACAGCTCCCTTGAGAGTAAGTGGCTTTTGTTTTCACTTTTTTGATTATGTTTTTGTGGTTTTTTCTTCCTGTATTTATTCTCATATATTTTATGCACTCATGCCTTTATTTTTACCATGCCTCTGTTTTACTTTTAAGATTTATCAAAATTGAATTAATTCAAAAAGGTTCTTATAGACTCTCGGGAGATGGTTGCATGACCTCGTAGATTATCATCCAGTTGTGATAGAAGTTAGAGAACTTCACATAAAGTAGTAGATTTGTTGCTTCTGTTGTAAGATGATTGAGTGTTTTTAATCAGTTAGACTGTTAGAGTGATGGAACTTAGATGTAGCCTTTTTATAATTTAGCTTCTGATGCAGAAAAAAAATTGATAAAATAAACTCTACCACTAATCAGTTATAAAAATTGACAAACCCTTAGGCCTCTTTTGGAACTTGGAAATATTGGATAATGAAAAGGAAAATACGAAGGAATCCATTTTTTCATGTTTGGTTATCAAGGAAGTGAAAGACAAAAAAAGAAAAAAGTGCCAAATCAATGAACAAAAATTTGATTTTATACGTTATTAACATTTGATCTATCTCAATATTTAAAACAAATTTTCATTTTTAATAGTATTTGATGTAGAGAGAAAACACAGTGAAAAAATGAATTTCCTTCTTGTTTTCCTTTCCTTCCTTTTCCCGAATCTCCAAACAAAATTCTTGATTCAAATGGACCCTTGACCTTAACTTAGGGTTTGGCTACAGGTGGAAAAAGAGAAGTGGAGAAAATAATTAAAAGAAAACCTTAAAATAGAGATTAAGACAGGGCAAATAAAAAACTAGTGCCATGTGGGTTAAGAGATAAAATTGATGGACAGTGAATGGACAAGTTACCATCTGACATGTTGTTTTGCCAAAAAATCAAAAAGAAAAAAACTATAGAAAACTCGGGTTGATGTGCATTGGACAACTTAATTTTTTTGATTTTTTGAAAGTGAATTTTGACGGCTAATTTATTTATTTATTTATTTAATTGACTTTTACTGGATGCTTAGTATGCCTTACGAGTTTTTTGTGGGCAAAATTAAGGAAAAAGATTTAGGTGGGTTGAAGGTGCATGCTTCATTTTTTTAATTGTGAAGCAGGCCTTATCCCTCCCCCTTATTTCTCTTGTGCTTGATTGTATAACGGCATAACTGAAATGGTAGCATTTCCTTGAAAGTTTTTTTTTTTTTTCCCCTTGTGCTATTATGAGTAGACATCTTATGCAAAATATATTTATGGGGCAGATGCCAATAAAATGTTTTCATTTTGTTCCTTTATTTTGTACACAAACAGCATTGTTTGTTTTTTCCTGAAATGATTATGTTCATACTTTGTCATCATATTATATGGTAAAGACATTTATTTTACATCTCTAAAATATTGGGCAGGGTTGGGAAGAGACGATAGTCAAGCAAGAGCAATCTAGCGAGAGCCACTCCGAGATGAAAATTTTACTCCCATCCATGCCATCTCTTTATGTCACCTCATTTCTATTTCAAGCATGCGATGAAATTCATCGAGTTGGAGGCCATGTGCTTGACAAATCCATTTTGCAAAAATTTGCACTAACATTGCTGGAAAAGGTATGTAGCTTTTCTGGACTTAGTTCCTTGAGCTCTCATGCAATATCCCAGCCCTTTTGTTAATATTGTTGTTATATTTGAATCTTTATTGTTTCTCTCATGCTACATCAGACCCTTTTGTGGCTAGTTTTGTCTTAGGTGTTGACTTATGGATTATTAATATGGACAATGATATTGATGAGTACGAATATTGAGTACTTGGAATTCATCTCTTAGGAATGCCTATTGGATGTGTATCTACAGAAGTTGTTTGTCTTGCTGCCTAAATTTCACAATTTTAAAAGGTGAGGCACCCTTTTAGAAAACCTCTCCCGACCAAAGATCCTCCCTAAACTAAATCATATTTCCATTACCAACTTTGAACTGGGCAAGTGGAAAGAACAAATGAGCAATCTGGGAAACGGTCTTCAAGGGGCTTGTGTGAGAAACATCACCATTACCTCTAGCATCCACCCACTCCATCGAACTCCATACTTCTTATAACATTGTTTCACATGAATAACCTAGGGAAACCTCAATAACCAATTCCCAAGTCCCAAATCTCCGGTCATTTGTTTATACACAACCTTTTTTGTTTTTTGGAAAATATTATCATAGGTTATGTGCAAGTAATTGGAAAGGATGGATAGGGCAAATAATTTGAAAAAGGTGGTGCATAATTGAGTGTTGGACCTCCTTGCAAACAAGTTGGGCAAATAATTGAAAAAGGTGGTGTATAATTGAATGTTGGGCCTCCTTGCAAACAATTTTTGATACTACACTGTAATTGAATGTTGCCTTAAAAGCTTTAGCTATGGGAGGGATGGAAAATAGGGTGATTCAATTAAGTAGCATATGTAGTAGAAGCTGTTTGAATCTTGCTAGCTCATCAACTTTGTGTTTAATTGGGAGGTTTTTGTGGAAAAAAGAAGCACGAGCAATTCTATTAATTAAGCAATTGGTTTTGCACTATGAAATACTTTCTGAATTACAATCACAGAACAAGACCCTCTGGTAAATTGGAAATAACATGAAGGATGAACAACATAAACCAAAAATGCATCACATGAAGACAAACAGGAGAAAATAACAAATCTCATGTTATGGTTATCCTCTGGACCTTTGCTTTGTTGTTTGAGGTCTTCCATATTAGAGACTCCTATTTTGATGACACTTACTAATTCAAAAGCTTGCCAACTCACTTTGCCGATTTCTCTGAGATTCTGCAGGGGTGTATGGGTGCAATATCCCGATGAGCCAAAACCAAAGCTCTTATTTTCAAAAAGGTTTTTTTTTTTTGGATTGGATGGATTGATTACTTGATGAATCGTGGGATAAAAAAGACCTTATCAATTTTGTCAATTATTTGATAATTAGAATGGTTTGGAGGCTAATATTTTGTGTTATTTGATTAAAAAGGTAGGAAAATATGTAGTTATTGGTCAATTAGGCTTTCTGAGGGTGCCTTTGTTTTGCAGGCCAAGCTAGGATATAGGACAGGATGTGCAAACAGATAATTGTCCCATGCATGTGGTATAGGGGTGCCCACCCTGGCCTGGCTTCTCTTAGGCAGGGATAAAATCCCAAAAAAGATAAAAAAAGAAAAGAAAATTTCCAACCCTATTCCTTTTGTTTTAAATGATGGAAGAGAGTAGGGAAAATGTTGTGCAGCTCCATCCTCTTCCCTTCTAGTGCCCCGATTCTCATACCCCAGTTTGACCTTTGTGCTCAATTATCACGAGCTTCTTCCAGCATCATTCCAGATAATGTTTGCTGGCACCATTTTCCATTTTATCCTTCAACCATTGCCTCCAATCATAAGATCCTTTTCTCTATAAAGTTATATTAATTATTGTTGTAAAGTTCGAGATAGAGGAGAGAAGAAGAGAAGAAGAGGAGAGAAGAGGAGAAGTGAAAAGAGAAAAAAACTGGGTGATAGTTTCTGGCAGTCCATGGATAGCTCCAGGTCTGCCCTTCTTATATATTTTTAATAAGAATAGAGTGTTAAGGACAAAAATACGCCCTTAAGACAACCTAATTACTAAAATAACATGTTCTCTTCTAACACTTCCCCTCAATCTGGAGGTGTACAAATATCACCCTAATCCCAGCTTATAACAACAATTAGACAAGGCGGGCTTAAATAAAGGCTTCATAAACACATCGCCTAATTTATCTATTGATTTCACAAAGGGAGTCCTCACAGCCATCTTCAATGCAACATCCCTCACAAAACAATTGTCAACCTCTATATGCTTTGTTCTCTCTTGAAGTACTGGATTGCTAGCAATATAAATGGTAGCCTGATTATCTCAAGACATATATATTGGCTTTGTTACCAAGAATTCTATCTCAGACATAAGACACTTCAGCCACATAAGACATAGCTCGATATTCTGCTTCAGCACTAGATCTTGTTATCTTAGTTTGTTTCTTGCTACACCAGGTAACAAGATTACCTCCTACAAATGTACAATACCAGTAATAGACTTTCAATCATCAACAGATTTAGCCCAAACTGCATTAGAGTATACCACAATCTCACAATTTCTGTTACATTAATATATCTAACCTCTACCAAGGGAGCCTTTGAGATATCACAAAGTCTTACAAGTTGCATCCCTATGTGGTTGTTTGGGATTCCATAAACTGACTCACCACTCCCATTGCAAATGATATGTTAGGTCTTGCGCTAATCAAGTAGATCAACGTGCCAGTTAATTGCCTATATTGATGTTTGTCTTTGAAGTTCAGCCCAACATCCCTTGACAACTTTACACTGGGATCCTTAGGAGTATCAATTGGTCTAGCTCCCAAAAAACGAGTCTCGTTTAGTTAGTCCAATGTACATTTTTGTTGAGATAGATTCAACCTTTCCTGCATCGTACAATCTCAATACCAAGAAAGTAATGCAGATTACTGAAGTCCTTGATTTGAAATTTTGCTTGAAGCCATTGCTTAACATCTGCAATCCCGTGCTGGTCACTACCAGTGAGGATGATATCATCAACATAAACTACTAGAAGCACAACACTTGTCTTCTTTTTGCAGGCAAAAACTGAATGATCAAAGTAGTTTGGATAAAGCCAAATCCAGAGGCTATAACACTACATTTGTGAAAGCAAGCTCGAAGAGAGTGCTTAAGACCACAAATGGCCTTATGCAACCTACATACTTTACCATCCTCCCCCTGAGCAACATACCCAAGAGTTTGCTCCATGTATACCTTGTCATGCAAATCTGTATATAAAAATGTATTTTTCACATCCAACTGGTATGAGGGCCAATCAAAATTCATTACCAATAAGATTAATACATGAACATAATTTAGATGAGCAACAAGAGTGAAGGTCTCAAAATGATCTATCACATATATTTGGGTGTACCCCTTGGCAACCAACCAAGCCCATGAAGATATTGGTGTAGACACCTAACCAACTCCTTACTAGGAGAGACATCCACCAAGTCCTATGCCCTCGTGTGGTCAAGTCATCCATTTTTACATCCACTGCATGCTTCCACCAGGGTTAGCCAATGCTTCAACATTAGAGGAAGGGATAGAATCTTGGAAATAGACGAGGCAAAAGAATGCTTAGGACTAGGAAGGTGAAGAACTGAAGCACAATGAGCAATAGGAACACAATTAAGGATTGTTGCACATGTTCGAGTTCCTTTCTAGTGAGAAATTGGCAAGTCCAAGTTACACTTGGATGGATCTCCAGAATCAGAAGCCGAATTAGTGATGGGTAAAGGAGGTGCCTGCATGGTGGTGTGTGATGTTTGCGCTTGCTTTTTGCATCATTTATAAACCCTCAATTGTTCCTTTGGATTAGTAACTAATGGATTTGGATGAGGAGCAGAAGATTTCTCGAGAGGGACAAGGGTAACAATAGGAGGATAAACACAAGAGGGAGGACCATAAATCATTGATGGAATCAAAATAGATCCATCCAATATGACACTAGAGAAGTAAGTTGTCCCCTCAAAAAAGTTGTGACATCAGCATTAACATTAGTGTGAGGATCATAACTTCTATATCCTTTCTAAGTTCTTGAGTTCCCAACGTAGATGCATTTAACAGCACAAGAGAAATTGTCTTGACTAGTATGTGGAACGTGAACGAAACATGTGCACCCAAAGACTCGAGGCACAATAGAGAACATGGATGTTTCTAGGTACATGATGGAGAATGTCCTCCTAGAACACTTGAGAGCCATCCTTGTTGAGTAGAGAACAAGCTGTAAGAAGAGCATCAGCCCAAAAGTGTTTAGGAACATACATATGAAGGAGTAGAGACTGTGATATGTCAAGTAAATGTTGATTTTTTCATTCAGCTATTCCATTCTGTTGAGGGGTATGTATATATGATGTTTGATGAATGATCCCTTTGGTCAAGCTAAAAGACTGAAGCTCATTTTGAAGAAATTCTAGTGCATTATCAGATTGGAAAATTTGAATAACAATGCTAAACTAAGTTTTTATTTCCTAGTAGAGTTGAGCAAATACATTAAATAAATTCAGATCTATCTTGTAACAAATAGATTCATGTCATATGCAGAAAATTATCCACAAAGAACACAAAATAGTGATGACCAATCAAATTCTTGACTCTACATGGACCCCAAATATATGAATAAGAGAAAACAGTCATTTACTGCGAGGTTTGACTCTGGATGGAAAAGATGTCCTAATTTGCTTACCCATTTGGCACATAGAACACTCAAAACGAGAAAAAAATTTGAACATAGGGAAAACTTGTGTAGCTTTTGAAGGGATAAATGACCCAAGCGAGCATGCCACTGAGCAAGAGTAGAAATCATAGAATAGTTAGGAGACTTAGTTAATGACTAACTGATAGCAGGTTCAAGGGAAACTAGGCTCATATGACACAAACGAAAGAGTAGTAGAAGGAATTGAAAGAAAATTGCCGGAACTAGAAACCAATGTAAACTGAACCATTAGCAAGAGTAACCTTATAGTGTAAAATAGTGGGATTCAATGACTTAAACAAAGTAGTACTACCAGTCAAATGAGAGGAGGCAACAAAATCTATAACCCAAGGTGAGGAGGATGAATAGGCAAGAAGCCCATACCTGAATGGGCCATAGAAGCATTAGGTGTAAAAGATTGAGTTTGGTGTTGAACCGTGCTAAAAAGATTGTTAAACTCCTCTTGGACATGGTAGATTATGTACTCAAACTCCCAGTAGAGTTGCTAGGTGCATTTGAAGTGTCAATAGTAAAATCACCATAGCAAGAGACTTATTGGCCCGAGTTGTCCCAATGAGATCCCAACAGTGATCAATGTTATGATTTTCCTTGCTGCCATGTGTGCAAATGTGAGATTTGCCATGACGAATTCCTCGTCCTAACACAGATTTGTTGCCATGACCACTATCCAAACCTCACCCTTGTCCTCCAAAACTTCCCCTATATGGTTAAGAGGCAATATCCATTGCTGAATTATCATGGTAAGGAGCTTGAGAAGAAATCAGGCAGCACACACTAGCACAAAACAGCACTTTCAGGACCTCAAAAAACCAAAGCTTAAAACAATTCAGACCTTCCAAATTTCCAGAACTTCAAACAGAAGCTATGGCTACAGAAATGAGCTTACAATACCCTAGGAGGAATAATTTAACCACAAAGAACTGGGCAGACCACTGCAAAGTACTGCTGACATTTAATGAACTACCTGGCAGCAGGTATAGACATTTTGTGGCAGCAACTGGAAACGAATGCTGGCAAGAACAGGTAACAAGTCTTTTAACACCAATCGAAACCAACCAGCAATTGGTACATGATTGCAAGTAATCAATCACAAATGCATGGCCTCAAAACAGCATTATCAGCAAATCACAACTTGAGCACATCTGGTAGCAAGCCTGTGGAACAGAGGAACAGCAGCAGCAGCATACTAGAAACAGAATATAACTGACTTCACATTGGAAAATCACATCGAAAGCGCACTGCTTCCTACCAAGGATGCTGCACAACCTAACCTAGAAGAAGGGTGTTTTTAAAAACTCTCAAACCAGCCAAAAAGTCAGTTTTGAGGATTGATTAGGGGAGGATAAAAAAAAAGAAAAAAAAAGAAAAAAAAAGAAAAAAGCAGAGTATAAAAATCAATTCAGATAAATCAGATATGAAAGAGATCAATGCTTTGATACTATGTCAGATTACCACTTTAACTAAAAGCTTAAACTGTTTGGTTGTGGGTCAATGATGTATATCAAGCTTTAACACTCCCTCACATGTGCAGCCTGAGTACGTGGAGAGATAAACGCGTAATATATGACACTCATTACAGGGAAATAATTTTTTAAACCCCACATAACAAATGTGGGCAACTAGATTAGAACTCAGGACCTCCTAGTAACTAGCTCTGATACCATGTTGTGAAGTTAGAGATGGAGAGAAGAAGAAAAAAGAAGAGGAGAAGAGAAAAAAAGGAAAAACTGGGTGGCAGTTTCCTGGAGTCTATGTACAGCTCCATGTCTTCACTCTTTTGTATTAATAATAATAATAAAGTCTGAAGGACAAAAATACCTCCCATTCAATTACTATTGAAGGATATTTTAGACCCTTGAACAATTAGCCTGCACTATCTTGTGTTAAGCCAGATGTTGTCTCAGATAGGATATAAGTATAACAATTATCCTACCCCTTATCTAATGCTGACTAAACACAGTGAGGATAACTGTTATATCCAGTCCAGTCCAGTCCAATCTAGTCCTGTCTTGGCCTGTTCAGTCCAATCCAGGTAAAGGGGCTATAGTATAGGATTATGATTAGATGAAGAAATCTTTTAAATCTAGGGAATTGGAGATGTCCAGAGCTTTTGAATGGTAGCTTCAAAAATATTTTGTAGATTTTGGATCTAACTGAAAGAAATATGGTCAAGCTTTAAAGGTAATAAATGTGGGGTTTGTTTATGGTTGAATTTAGATGAAATTTCGAAAATTAGAAGAAAGAGGGAGTAACAGATGTTGCATGGCAGGAAGAAGGTGCTGTGGCCATTAATTTTTCTTGAAGCATAAAAAACCCTTTTAATTGGTGCATTTGCATGTTTTAAGCCCTTTTCCTTGAAAAATGTTCTTTTTAAAATGTATTTTGGATCTTTTAGTAAGGTTTGTAATTTTTTTTTTTACCATGGTTTTAAAATAATATTGACAGAAAATATAGATATTTTCATTTTCATTAATCATGTAGAGCACTTGTGAGGAGGAGTGAGTTAGGTATTGTAGTTAGGATTTTGCAGCCCTTAATATAGTAGAGGAAAATGCTGTCGATTAGGTGAATTGGAGAAAAAGAATTCATGTAGCCAACCCCACCTAGTGGGACTTAAGGCTGCTTCTTCTTCTTGTTGTATTTTTCATTAATCATGTGTTATAAATAAATTAATGAAACTAAATACACTAGCTTGTCATATGATATACTTGATTAATCTATTAGGCACACAACACGTACAATAAATTGAACAAGTTCCACCATTTTTTTTTTCTCCAGTCAGTAAAGATAAAATTCATTGCAGGGCATCAAGGGGGGTGCCGTCCAGCGACTAATACAGTGCCAAAAAGAAGAAACCACCCTTAAAACATGGTTTGAAGAAGTCCAGAATAGTACTGAGTGCCTATCATGCATAATTCACTATACCAATTTCCAATTGGCTATAGTGCTAGCCCATTCATCTTTGATCATATTCAGCTGGGTTGCTGATCCTTTGAAGGCTCTCCCATTTCCTTCCCTCCCCACAATACAAAAATGACAAGGGGAATAAGAGTCAAAGCTTTCTTCCTTTGCTCGACTGAAATCCTTCCCAAGATCATGTTTCTTTCTCCACTGTCATAACAGTGAAATGGCCAAATTCTAGAGGTGTCTGGTTGAAGAACAGCATAGAAGAATCTGGTCAATTCTCTTAGCATTTCCTTGCAAAAATAACATCTGTTAGCCAGGGGTAGTCCCCTTTTCTGCAAGTTATTTAATGTGAAGGTTTTTCCAATGGTTGCCTCCCAAGCAAGAAAAGCAGCATTTATGGAGGCAGGGGTCTTCCGAATTAGCATCTGGGGGAACTTTCTGCTGGTTGCCACTGGGGATATGCTGCAGTAGGAGCTGAATGTAAAGCTGCCATGTTGTCCAACGTCCACTTTGGTTCATCAGGGACATTTTGGAAATGAACTGCAATCGCAAAGCTCTTAATTGCCCAATCATGGGATTTCCTTACAAGTCAGATGTCTCAAGTGATCCCATTGGTTGAAAGTTGGAGATGGCTGCTTATAACTGCAACTGCATCTTTATGGCAGGCCAAGCTCATAATAATAGGAAACCTTGTGCTAAGAGGAGAGAGGCCACACCAATTGTCATGCCAAAAGAAAATGTTATCCCCATTTCTAAATTTGATGAAGGATAAAAAAATCTTCCCAATCCTTTCAAATATATTTCCAAACTCCTGCACCATATGATTCTCCAACTTCTTTAGAAATCCAACCATTGTGGTCAAGACCATATTTTGAAACAATTTTTATCCAGAATTGACAAGCCTCCAAAGCTGTTTCCCAAGGAGGGCTTTGTTGAAGGCAGAGTGGAAGTTGAGCCCTAAGCTCTTATTTTCTATAGTTTGCTTGACAACCTCACATATGAGATGATGGTGTTTGAACTCATCTCCAATGTTTCGTCAACGTAATCTTCTTTCAATGTAAATCTTTTTGCACAATTGAGCAAGAAATGGGAAAGAGAGACATGAAGTAGACCGGTAAATTTGGGGGTACTCTTGATGAGCTTGTCTACGCCCTTTTGATAGGTAATTGCTTTTTCAATCAGCAAGTTTTTCTGCAAATCCCTCAATGATAGGATCCCAAATTCCTTTGTAAATTTAGCTCCAAGAGGGAGACCAAGGTATGTTAGATGAAAAAGATCCTAGCTTGCTGCTCAATATGCCAGCAAGGAGGGTACTCTCAGTCCTGTGCCCATTGGAATAATTTTGCTTTTTTTCAAACTGACTTTCAGCTCTGAGATTGCTCCAAAGCAAGAAGAATACACATTAAATTGAGGATTGGCCTTGCAGAAAATAGTTGTTTCATCACTTGTAAGCAAAGAGAAGTTGGGAGACGTCCATTTCTTTACCATTCTTCCAATGCTAAGACCTTTGAGGGGACCTTTCTTGGTGGCTTTTTGCTGCAGGAAACTCAACATTTACATTACTATGATGACCAATAATGGGGAGAGGGGGTCTCCTTGCCTTAACCCTTCGGAAGATTTGAAAAAATCATGGGGACAGCTCTTTGATGGGCACTCAAAATGTTGGAGTGGTAAAACATTGATGCAGTGTTTTAAAAGGCAAAAGCATATGGTGAGGCATTTTACCCCTGATGAGGCAACACATAAGCTTCAAGATGTTGAGGCATAAGCCTTTTGAGAATTTAATTTTTTTTTTTTAATTTTTAAAATAAGTTATATATACTAAAACCAATATGAAATTTATTAAGGTTAAAATTTTTGTTTGAATTTTAAAACTAAAAAATAGTTTAGGAAAGAAAATTTAAAGTCTATATGCATAAACCAAGCTAAGCTAAGTGCCCATACATGGTGTCACGGGCCAAATATTTCACACGATCGTGCGATGCTAGCTAAAACCCTCTTGTTTAACTAGCCAACCTATCGTTTACCACAATTGACCCACAAAACACTTTCATTGTCATTCAAGCAAATATGAGCAGAAGTAGTAAGCAATTAATGAAAGCAGTGGTACTTAAGCAATATTCATTGAAGCAACGTAATTCATTAACAATCCCTCCATTAACATTGTGTTTCTAGCGAGAGAGGCAAGTAGGCTAAACATGTTGACAATAGCTAGTGAGTTTTACAAGTTGATGAACACTCACCCTCCCCTAAAGAGCTTTTTATGCTATTCTCACTTTGGCACTAGGAAACATCAAAGTGACTGAGGAGTCATACTGCCTTTTTTAGCATAAGGGAAAACTATTTTTGAAAAATAACCCTACACTAGTATTTACGTGATGAAAACTTATCCCAAATGCATGAGACAAGCGAGCATAGGCAAGCATATGGGCCTGAACAAGCTCGGCTCGTGATGCTCCCCCACTTATGCGGTTGACGTCTTCGTAGGCTTTGACGCTAGGTACACTTCAACTTTGTCCATGAATGGTTGCATATCTTCCGCAGAAACCTAGCTGATTCTTCATCGCCAAGGCCTTTCCACTCTCTAAGAACTCCTGCCACTTCTTTCTTGTAGATGTGAACTCTCTATCTGTAAGGATGTCTTCAACTTCACATCTATTAGGTTGCATTGTCTTCGATTTTGCTCTATTTGATTGACTTCTGCTTGGATCTTTCGGCAATGTTTTAAAAGGCGAAGGCGTAAGGCGAGATGTTTTACCCTCTGCGAGCTAGGTGTAAGCCTTAAGCATGGTTTTAAATAACGGCCGTTACATAGCGTAACGGCCGATACGTAACGGAAATCAGAGGGCCCGCAACCGATACGGGCCGATATTGTGGTTCGGAAAAAATTCACGGCCGTAACGGACGTTACGGAGGCGTAACGGCATGTAACGGCCGATACTCCAACGTTACATGTCGTAACGTCCGTTACGGACCGTTACATGGCCGACAGGTAGCATATTCGCTGAAGGGCAGCAGGCAGCAGCGCTGCTTTCCTCCTCTCCCCAGTCCCCACACCCATCTGCCATTCAAAGGGTAAAAAGGAAAGTTACAAAAACCTTGAAAATTTGTTGGCCTTCGGCAATAAGAAGGCTTCGAAGCCTGAGAGTGAGCACACCGAGGCTACCGAGCAGATCTACTCAGAATTGCAGACTTGCAGTTCCAGGCTTCCAGTTCCAGCAACTTGGCGAGTCACCGGCGACGGCGAAAGGTCTCAGCAGCTCCGCCAGTCGTCGCAGTCGGCACCTTCCTCCGCCAGTCGTCGCAGTCGGCACCTTCCTCTGCCAGTCGTCGCAGTCGCCACCAGCCAGCCTCTCGATTTCAGCTTCGGAGGCTCGGAGCTTGGAGTCATCGCTGGCTCGCTACTTTGTGCTTCGCTCCTTCGACTGTTCGAGGCTCCTCCGAGTTCCCTCGAATCCCTCCCCTCTCTCGGTCTGACTCGACTACAGGCCTCAGCGTATGAGACACTCTAACACCCACAGCACTTTTCATTATGTTTTTTTTGTTTTTTAAATTATATTTTGTTGTACCACAGCCCTTTTCATTCTTTTCATTCTGTTTATTTTTTTAAATTATATTTTGTTGTAAAATAGGTTTGTTAAATTGAATTAAAAAAAAAGTAATTTAATAGAGTAAAAAATTAGAAATCATTAATAATTATGTAAAATAAAATTTTCTTAATTTATAAATATTTTAATTGTATTATATTTTTTGAAAGATAATTATGAAAATTAATTCCATGACATAGCAAGCAATTATTAATATTATATAATTAATATTTTTTAAGGTTAGTAAATAATTAATATTTACCAATAATAATTGAAGCCTTTTTTATAATAATATTTGAATATCAATAATCCACTATTGCATTCACCATCTAAACAAAGCATTAAAATAATGTATGTACACAAGACATCCATGTGATGGCATTTTATATTATCTAGGCTTAATTGAGCTCTATTTTTCACCATTCTTAAAGAATTCCAAGGAATACTCTGCACAATTATTATAATATTTAGTCTTAGGATTTGCCAAACTTATAGAAATAAAATTAATTCATGGCACCAATTGGCTAACATACTATTTATGTCAGCTGGATAAAGTGGTCATTTTGATAAAGAAGATATCATATTCACTCCCATCTATTGAAAAAATATTAAATAATATTCATATTATAAAAGAAAAAAAAATTAAATAACATCTGTCACCCATTTTATGTTACATGTGTATCTACTTGCCATTTCTTGAGTAGGTTGACCCTGTTTATTAATATTTTTTAAGTTTTAAAACATTATTTTGACCTTAAATTTAAAATTAGGTAAAATAAATGTTTACATCTATTTTTTGTTTTTAGTTATCAAATAAAGTAAAAATTAATAACTTAATAAAAAAAAAATTAACCTAATAGTTAATACATTAATAAATTTGATTTTTACTAATTACTACTGGAATTTGTAGAAAAATTTAATTTTAATCCATATACTGAGAAAATGTTTAAAAAATTAAATAGTCAATTTGTAATGTATGGATCTCTATTTGTGATGCTATGATGTATATGAAAGTAGAGCAAAAATCTTTTTCACCTGTTAATTTCTTATAGTTATAAATGAAAGTAAAATCAAGCTATAAAAAATAATGAAAATATCTTTTTAAAGATAAAGGAATATATTTTTTTTGTAATAAAATATCTAATATTTTATAATTTTGTTTATTTAAATATAAAAATAATAAACATTACTTATTATTTTTAATCAAATATTATACTTATTTTTACGTAATAAGTATTTAAAATTAGGACTATTTAGTACTTATTATTTAATATTTACTAAATTACTAATTATATTATTCCTGTCATTGTAGGAAGGTTGTAACTTTGTATTTTCTTTATATTTTGTGTAGAGATCATCAAATTAAGTCTATCAATATGTCACGTGATAGAGGAAATGAAAACTTACCTAGTGAAGATATTGGATGGCATTTTGGTACTGCGGTAGACGGTAATAGACATGTTATTATGTGTAAGTTATGTGGGAAGATAATCAAAGGGGGCATTACACGCTTGAAACAACACTTGGCACATAAAAAGGGTCAAGTAGTTTGATGCTCAAATGTGACCACACAAGTAAGAGAACAAATGATGAAACATCTACAATAGTATGCTGAGAAGAAAAGAGATAAACAAAAAAGGCAAGAAGAAGTAGAAGCCCAAATTAGAGGAGATTTTGAGAATTTGAGCGATGAAGAAGACTTGGAAGAAGAAAGTATGAGATTTGCTCGACAAGAAAGCATGCGATCACAACAACAATGGGAAGAGAGACAAAGATTTCGAGCAAGAACAACTGGAAGGGGTAATATTTATGAAGAGGGAGGTGGCTCTGGCAGTGGTGCTACCAGTGGTTTCAATAGAGCAGGAGCTCGATCTTATAGTGGTCGAGAAGCTGGAGGTAGTGGACGACAATGGATCAATCCTGATGCCCCTGAAGCTAGACTAAAGGCAATGGATCTATTTTAGAAAGAAGCAAGAGTGCGAAACAACCAAAACTCAACACAAAGTTACTGAAAGGTTTAAGAAGTAAATTAGGAAAAGCGGTTGGAAAATTCCTAATTTATAATCGGATTCCAGCGAATGTAGCTGACTCTCCATTTATGCAGCCTATGCTTGATATTGCTGCAGAGGTTGGAAAGGGGGTGAAGGGTCCATCACCCTATGAGATATCTGAAATTTATTTGGAGCAAGAGTATCAAGAAATGAAAAATTATATAGCTTCTTTTGCTGGAATTTGGAAGGAAAGAGGTGTAACACTTATGTGTGATGGTTGGTCAGGACCAACTAGAAAACACATTATAAACTTTTTAGTTTATTGCGATAGAGGCACCGTGTTTCATAAATCAGTTGATGCCTCTGATGTGCCAAGCAGAACAACTGATAATTATTTCAGGTAATTTTCTAATTTTAATTGTATATGCAAATAGTATTATGGACTTGCATGTTTTTAATTAAATAGTAGTAATTATTGAATTTATAATTTCATTTCAGATTAATGGATGAGGTGGTTGAAGAAATTGGAGAGGAGAATGTTGTCCAAGTAGTGACTGATAATGAAGCTGCAATGAAGGCAGGAGGAAAATTATTAATGCAGAAGAGGCCCAATCTCTATTGGATAGCATGTGCAGCTCATTGCATAGACCTTATTCTTGAAGATATTGGTAAGAAAAGTAACGTGAAGAAGGTCTTAGAAGATGCAAGAACAATAACCTCATTTATTTACAACCACACATGGACAGTGAATTTCATGAAGAAATTCACAAATAATAGAGAGTTACTTCGCCCTGCCATCACTCGATTTGCCACAAATTTCATTGCTTTGGAGACTATTGTCAGGCATAAACAAGCACTAAGGGAAATGTTTACATCTGATGCTTGGAAAAACTCAAGGTTTGGAATGGCAAAATCAGGCCCAGCATATGATTCAAAGAAAATTATCTTAGGCAAAGAGTTTTGGCAAAAGGCCTCTGATATAATTAAAGTGCAAGAACCCTTGGTGAAAGTTCTTAAATTGGTTGATGGTGATGAAAAACCAACCATGGGCTTCATATACGAGGCAATTGATAGGGCAAAGTTGGTCATTCAAAAAGATTGCCGGTTTTACAAAGACTATTGGAAAATTATTGACAACCGGTGGAGTTTTCAGTTGCACCAAGATTTGCACGCTGCTGGTAAGTGTAAATCAAATACAATTTCTTATTATTTTAACTTTTAAATTATGCATAGTTGCATTAGAAAACTATTGATTAATATGTTTCTAAATTTAATTGTAGGGTATTTTTTGAACCCACAATTTCTTTATGGTGCCCCACCCTCTCCTGAAGTTGCTAGAGAAGTCATGGATGGAGTTAAAAAAGTGATAACCAAGTTGGTACCCGATATAGATACTCAAATTCGGGCTATTAATCAAGTAAGTATTGGTTCCATTAAATTGAATAATGAATTGTTCTAGTATTCTGTAATACTTTCAAGAATAATTATTAATACATCTAATTAATTAATTATATTTCACAATCATCATTTTTTAGTTGTTGCTATATCGAGATAGGCAGGAGACTTTTGGAACCCCGTTGGCTCAAAGGGCAGTGAAACAAACAAATCCTGATAAATATGGCTATATAGCTAAATAATGGAGAATTACTCTATTTTCTTTCTTTGTGTTCAAGTTTGACTGTTGAAATACGCTATACTAACATAAAACTCTTTTTAATTATTCATACTGCTGAATGGTGGATTCATTATGGCTTGTGTGCTCCTGAGCTCCAAAGAATAGCAATTAGAGTTCTAAGCCAGACCACATCAGCTTCGAACTGTGAGCGTAATTGGAGCACCTTTAGCCTCATCCATACGAAAACAAGAAATAGATTAAAGTACATGAGACTACAAAAACTTGTTTTCGTACATTACAACATGAGGTTAAAGTTAAGACGTACAATGAGAAGAAGCCAACGAGAAATTGAAGAGGGTTTCAATCCTATCAATTTGGACTACATTTTCGAAGAAGATGATCCTTTAAGTCAATGGTTAGAGGAGAGAGAAACACCACTACTCGACGGTCAGGACAATTCAAATTGGTTAAATGAAGAGGTTGGTGGTACTACAGAAGGAGGTGATCAACCACCAATAAACGCGCATGATGATTCATGTTCAAGCCCTGAACGTACACAAAGTGATGACAATCTTGGTTTGAGCCCACCAAGTGATGATGATGGTAATAGTGGTGCTGGAGCTGGGGTTGGGGGGGGTGGCAGTGGTGGTGGTGGAGGCGGCGGTGTAGAATATAATTATGGATATGATACAGGGACATCATTTGGAAGGGATATATATCCTTCTGATCCTTATGGACTACATGACATACCTGAAAATTATGACTTGGGTATTCCTCCAGGGAACCAATCTTCACAACCCAGGAGAAGTAGGAGTGCTCGTGGTGACCCTAGCGATTCTACTGAAGATTCATATGGTGTGGTTCGTAGTTTTGGCGACTTTGGTTTAGATGGTTCATCATCACAATCATATGGATCTCATCCAGCATATCCACATTATGCATCTCGTGACTCACATTTTTATCCCAGTGGATCAGGAATCTCAGGATATAGTGAGTCTTCTTCTACACACTACCCAGAGCCAGCCCCTGCCCCAACTTATAGACATTATTCAGGAGAATTTTCATCACCAGTACATTTTCAAGAGCAACAACAAAATGATGCAAACTTGGGTTCATTCAACTATATATTTCCACAAGGATGGGGAGATAATTTCCCATCCCAATCTCAAGATACAGATGCAAATTATGAAGACCCTCCACGTCATTCTTTTTGGTGGTGACATGTGTTATATTATAAATTTGTAATATTGTATTCATGTATTTTCAACTATTTATTGATATTTGATATTAATCACTTTTTAAATTCATGTATGTGTAATGTGTATATTGAGTATTAAGTCTATTGAGTATTGATTCATTTTTAGTAACTTTATGACTTAAATTAATTGATTCTTACATTTCTACATCTTTTTACTCATTAAAGTAATGTAAACTATAAAAAAATATGCTTTTTTTTGTAAACAACGCACTAAAATTAATATAAAAATCATAATGCCTATTAAAAAGCATTTGTAGGTTGAATGAAAGCCTTCAAAATTCATTAAAAATCATGTATTAATGGATTTCATGCTTATTTTTTAATTTTCGCATGGTTGTGCATGCGTGAAAAAAATTCACGACCGTTACGCCCGCTTCCCGTTACGTAACACCCGCGTCTCCCGCGACCCGCGACACTCGCGACCTTTTCGCGACGTTACCCGCGACCGCGATTTCGAACCATGGCCTTAAGGCATTGGGGGGTAAGCATTTTGGGACTATATTTTTTTAAAATAATTAATAATTAAAATTAATTTATATATAGTAATAAAATGAGAAAAATTTTAGAATAATGGAGAATGGGTCGAGAGACGAGAGGTTCGAATGGGTTGTCAATGAGAGATGAGACGTCGGAAGGGGTCGTTGGAGGCAAATGAGAGGTTGGAAGGGATCGTCGACTCGTTAGAGAGATGAGAAGCTGAAGGAGTCTTTGAAGCCAGATGTAGGGCGAGAAAGAAACGAGAGCTCCGAAGGGGTCGTCAAAGAGATATAATACGTTGGAAGGAGTCGTCGGAGGCAGATCAGAGGTTGGAAGGGATCGTGGACTTGTCGGAGAGAGATGAGAAGCTTGGCAGAATCGTCGGAAGTCGTTGTCGAAGAGAGAGGAGTTGGAGGAATTGTCAGAGAGATACGAGAGCTTGTAGTAAAGAAGCTTTGTTGAGAGAGGGGGTTTTCACGCTCCTATCAGGTTGCGCTTTATTTATTTATTATATATATATATATATATATATATATATATAATCTTAAATCAGGTGCTCCCGAAAGGCGTACGCCTTCCCAAATGAGGCGTAAAAGGCGCGCCTTACGAAAGCCTTTTAAAACATTGATCTTTGGTGTCAGCGTTGAATGATTTGAGGTAGCTGACGTGAAACACATGATGCTATTTCATCCAAGTTGGTGGTTCAATTCTGTAATAGGCCTTCCCGACTTTTGCCAAGATGGGGACTGGTCCTTCATATTTACGAAGTAGTCTCTTATCTCGTCCCTGTAGTGACCTGATCTGTTTAGGATTGAGCTTAACAAGCATCAAGTCACCTACGTTGAAGTGCTGCGGTCTTTTCCCTTGATCTGCCCAATTCATTCTTCATCCGCTGAAAAGCTTTCTTCAGGTAGTCTTGGGCAATCTCTGCATTCTGTCTTCGTTCTCCAGTGAAGATGTGCGCCCTCGAACTTTTTCCTCTGCATGGCTCATTCACTGTGTGAGGTAACAGCGGTTGCTGGCCTGTAACGAGCTCAAAAGGGCTTTTTGAAATGGAACTGAGCCACATCAAGTAGTTGCACCCAATTCTTTTGATTAGCGTTGACGAAATGGTACAACTACTCTTCTAGTAGCCTATTGAATCTCTCCGTCTATTTGTTTGTCTATGGATGGTTGCTCGAAGAGATGTCAAGATGTGAACTGAGGATTATGAAAAGTTATGTCCAGAAGTTGTCGGTGAATCTTGAGTCTTGATCACTAACAATATCTTAGGGAACACCCCAATACTTCACAATATTCTTGAAGAGTAGTTGTGTCATCTCCTCTGCCGAACAGTACTTTGGTGTGGGTATAAACGTACCATACTTCGAAAACCTATCTATAACCATAAGTATAGACCTTCCGTCTCCCACTCCGGGTAAGTTGGTGATGAAGTCCAGTGAGACACTTTCCTATGGTTTGGATGGTACTAGTAGGGGCTCTAGCAGCCCTGCAATCTTCTTTCGTTCCAACTTGTCTTGTTGGCAGGTGAGACAAGTTCAGGTATAATCAACCACATCATCACACATGTGCAGCCAATAACACCTCTACTTCAGTAAGGCCAAATTGCGCTGCCATCTTGGATGTCCAGCCCACATGCTATCATGATACTTTCTCAACAACATCTTCCTCAGATCTCCTGCTCGTGACACAAAGAGCCAGCTACTATGGGTCATCAACAATCCATCTTCCATCCAGAATTGACGTGATTTCCCCTCTTCGGTTAACTTCATAAGGTTCTATGTAATTGGATCTTAGGCTAAATTTTCTTCAATGCGCTCCTGCATCATCGTGGTAACAGTACTCATGGTCAAGTGTGTTACCATCTGCAAGGCTTGCCAGCTTGGCCTCGGTGCATTGGCAACTTGGTTCAGGCGCCCTGCCTTGTGCTTAAATGAGAAATCAAATTCTGCCAAGAATTCCTGCCATCGACCTTACTTGGGTGTCAACTTCGGCTTTGTGAAGAAGTGGCTAACACCTGAGTTATCCGTTTTCACCACAAACCTTGACCCAAGTAATGCTACCACATGCAGAGACAATGCATCACCATTAGCATATTCTTCTCTTGATCCGTGTACTTCCGTTTCGCTTCACAAAGCTTATGACTCTCGTACGCAGCTGGATGCCCGTCCTGTAACAAGACTCCTTCAAGGGCATAGTTTGATGCATCTGTTTGTATCTCGAAGGGTTTCACGACGTCCGGAAGAGCAAGTATCGGATCTCTTATCATGGCATCCTTCAAGTCATCAAAGGATCCCTAACACTTCTCTGTCCAGTTCCACCCTTGACTCTTATTTAGTAGTTTTTTCATAGGAGCAGTTCTCCCTGAGTACCCCTCTACGAACTTCCTGTAATAGTTGGCAAGACCAAGAAAGGAATGCAGCTCCTTTGCTGTTGTTGGAATCTTCCATTCTTGAATCCCTATTACCTTCTCCATGTCCATCCTGATATAAACTTGCTCAATCACATGACCAAGGAATTTGATGCTTTGCTGAGCAAAAGAGAACTTCTCTTTCTTCACATATAGATTGTTCCCCTTCAGTCTATTGAGCACCTTCCATAGATGCTCTTTTTGTATCTTTGGAGTGGAACTGTAGACAACAATATCATCTAGGTACACCATGACAAACTTGTCAAGATACTCACAAAATACCTGGTTCATCAAAGTACAGAATGTTGCAGGCGCATTTGTCAACCCAAATGGCATCACCATGAATTCATATGCCCCATACCGTGTCACAAAAGTTGTCTTCGGCACATCCCCATCACCAATTCTCACCTGATATTAGCCTAACCTCAAGTCGTGTTTAGTGGAGTACTTGGCATGACTCAGCTGATCCAACAGATAAGCAATCAATGAAATAAGATACTTGTTGCGCACTGTCACCTTGTTAAACGTGTGGTAGTCTACACACATTCGCATGCGCCCATCCTGTTTCCTTTGAAACAACATCGGTGCTCTGAACGGTGCTTTGGAAGGGCGAATATATCCTGTTTCCAACAAATCATCAAGTTGTTTTCTCAACTCTGCTAGCTCTGGAGGCATCATCCGATGTGACCCCTTAGTAGGTGGTTTCACGCCTGGCAATAACTCGATCTCATGCTCTACACCCCGTTGTGGAGTCAAGTTATGAGGCAACTTATCCGACATCACCTCCTTGTACTCATATAGCTTGGATGGTCGTAGGCACCGGCTCTTGGCCTACTTCTTCATCTATCAACACTGTGGCTAGATATGTCTGCTCACCCCTTCTCATCCCTTCTTGAGTTGCATGGCTAAAGGAACTTCTCATCGTCTCCTTTCTTTGCAACAACTTGCACCATGTAAGGTTGATCTCCCATCAGACACAGGGAACCAGTAAAAGGCATCGGCACTGCCTTAGTCTCCCTTAAGAATTCCATTCCCAAAATGAGTTGGAAGTCCTTCAACGGCACCGCTGTGAAATTCGCATGATGTGCCCACTATCCAAGCTTCACAGTCACTTTCTTGGCTACTCCCAGAGTAGGCTAGGTTATAGAATTCACTGCTTTCATGCATCTTGAATCCTTCTCCAAGGATAAGTTGAGTCCCTTTGCTTCTGCCTATGAAACAAAAATATGGGTAGCCCCGGTATCTACCATAGCACAGGTACTCTTCCCATTGATCCTCAAGTCCACAAACATCAGTCTTTTCGCTTGTGTAACTTTCGGTGCTTTCACCTGCTTTTCCAATGCATTCACCAGCCGCATTGCACCCATCCTTGGGGTATTTCCCATCACTTTCCACTACTTGCTCTACAGTGGAAGCTTGTAAGACATTGAGTGATAACTTTGTGAGGGCCTTGACACAAGTAGCATGAAATTATACTTTTTCCAGTGGGTGTGTTGAACCCTCGAGACAATGAAGCTTCTTTTGAAGTTGATGTCTTATAGTCGGCTCCCCCGCTTTTGGGTTTGCCCTTTTGAAAAACTTTCTGCTATTTCCTCGTACGCCAAACTCTTTGGACGAAGTGGTATAATCACCAGC
The DNA here is from genome assembly GCF_029873635.1 of Malania oleifera. Classification (NCBI taxonomy): domain Eukaryota; kingdom Viridiplantae; phylum Streptophyta; class Magnoliopsida; order Santalales; family Ximeniaceae; genus Malania; species Malania oleifera. The sequence goes on along the minus strand of NC_080423.1, from coordinate 41,906,382 downwards.
GTAGTCAATCAAGCATTTTGCGGCAACTTGTGCGATAGACTAGTCTTGAACTCTTTGCCTATGAAGTTTTGTTCTTGCTCACAGTTTCAATCCCTCGAGAAAGTAGAACAACTTGTCCTTTTCCGGCATGTCCTTGATATCCAACATCAACGCATAAATTGTTTCACGTATTCCCTGATTGTCCAATATGCTTGAGGTCTCTTAACTTCTTCCTAGCATTGTACTCATCATTCTCAGGAAAGAATTGGGCCTTAAGTTCTCTTTTTAAGTCTGCCCAACAATCCACTGCACATCGTCCATTTTCAATTTTAGTGTACTTAGTACACCATCACAGTTTGGTGTCACCAACCAAGTACATAGTCGCAGTATCCACTTTCACCTGTTTTGAGTTCGTCCTCAAAGCGCGAAAATACTGCTCCATATCAAACAAGATGTTCTCCAACTCCTTGGCATCATGGGTACTCCCATACATCCTGGGTTTTGGTACCTTGGTCTTACTAAACCCCAGAGTATTAGAGTTTCCCATAGCAAGAATCATCATATTCATCTTTGCAGTCAGATAAACTATCCAAGCTTGCAAGGTTTCCACAATGCGGTGAAAGTCCTCTGACATTTCCACCATAAACTTTGTTGATGCTTTTGTGATCCCTCCAATTCATCAACACGTTCCGTTAGTCGAGCCATCTCTATGGCCACATTGTTGGTTGCCGTCTCAGCCTGTGCTTCCAGCACACTAATTCTCTCAGCATTGGTTGGCATGATCATTTACCAATGCTTTACCAATCCCACAACGAAAGCAACTGAATTCATGTAGCAACTAATCGAGCTCTAATACCAAGTGTTACGAGTTGAGTATTTCACCCCTTTGTAAAAGGACCGTGCAGCACTAGCTAAAACCCTCTTGTTTAACTAGCCAATCTATCATTTACCACAGTTCACCCACATAACACTTTCATTGTCATTCAAGCAAATATAAGCTTAAGCAAATATAAGCAAAAGCAGTAAGCAATTTATGAAAGCAGTGGCAAGCAGTAAACATTGAAGCAACGTAATTCATTAAAAACACCTCCGTTAACATTGTGTGTCTAGTAAGGGAGGCAAGTAGGCTAAACACTTTGACAATAGCTAGTGAGTTTTACAAGTTGATGAACACTCACCCTCCCCTAAAAAGCCTTCTATGCTATTTTCACTCTGGCACTAGGAAACATCAAAGTGATCGAGGAGTCATACTGCTTTTTTTAGCATAGGGGAGAGCTATTTTTGAAAAATAACCCTACACTAGTATTTACATAATGGAAACCCATCCCAAATGCACTAGACGAGCTGTCAAAGGCAAGCATAATGCCTTCAACAAGCTCGGCTCGTGATGGCTATGCTGCAATCGAGGGACAAGAGGGAGAGGACAGTTGAAGAGAGGTCTAGACGAGTGGTGTGTATATATATCAGTTATAAATTTTGTTGTCTGAATTTTAAAACTAAAAAATAATTTAGGAAAGAAAATATAAAGTCTAAATGCATAAACCAAGCTAAGCCAAGTGTTTATACACTGCAATGCTACAGCCGAGGGAGGGGAGGGAGAGGATAGTCGAAGAGAGGTCTAGATGAGAGGTGTGTATATATATATATATATATATGGAGAGGGAAAGCGAGAGGGAGATTTGAAGATGCCTTGCAGTTGTCTAGTTGGTGAGAGAGAGTGCAAAAAAAAGATTGGGGATTATGGTCTGCTGGAGAGCAATGACAGCGTTAGGGAAGCAGTGAAAGAGAAGATTGCGAATTGTACTGTTGGAGAGTGACGATAGGCATTGGTAGGGCAGTCTCATCAAAGAAGATTGAGAGCTTCATCGAAGGAAGGCTGCATCTTTGAGGGAGCTGCTTTGCTAAGGAGGAACATTGTAGCTTGCACAAACGATGGGCATTTGATCCCTAATTTGTATCTTTCTATTTTTTTAATAGATTTTAAATATTTTTTAAAATTAAGTTAATAGCTTGGAAGCACTTGTTGCAAAAGAGATACAGGTGATACAACAAATTCAAGAAAATGATGATACGACATGTAGGGATATGCTAATTAGTTTGTTGAGTAATTGGGTAAAATGGAAGACCAAAACTCAATGTAAGTCTCTCCCTCTATTTATAATATATGTAAGTACAATTGGAATGACCATAGTACCCTTACTAACTAGCACTTATTACTAACAAAACTATCACATAAAAATAATAATGCTAAAAGACTAA